>NW_026555331.1:78140544-78184606 GCF_014898055.3 Talpa occidentalis
AGTAATAAGAGGAAAATATATAGCAATAGATGCTCACATCAAAAACAAGAAAGAACTCAAAGAAACAACCTAATCTCGAAGCTCAAAGATCTAGAAAAAGAACAAACAAAAAACCCAAAACCAGTAGAAGAAAGAAATAATAAAAACCAAGCAGAAATAAATGAAATTGAAACTAAAAAAACAATCCAAAAGATCAATGAAACCAAGAGCTGGTTCTTCGAAAATAAATAAAATAGATAAACCCCTAGCCAGGCTCACAAGGGCAAAAAGGGAGAAAGCACAATAAAATAGGATATATAAATGAAGAGGAGAAATCACAACGGACACAGCAGAAATCAAAAGAATAATAATACTATGAACAGTTATATGGAAAAGTTCAACAATCTAGAGATGGACAAATTCCTACAACTCTACATCACCCAAAGCTAGATAAAGAAGAAATAGAACACCTAACAGACCAATTACAATTAGCGAAATTGAAATGGTAATCAAAAACTCCCCAAAAACAAAGCCCAGGACTGATGGATTTACAAATGAATTCTACCAAACATTCAGAGACGAATTGGTGCCTATCCTTCACAAACTCTTCCAAAAAATTGAGAAGGAAGGTATAATACCTAACACGTTCTATGAAGCCAACATTACACTAATACCAAAACCGAACAAGGACAACACAAAAAAAGAAAACTACAGGCCAATCTCCCTAATGAACACTGATGCAAAAATCCTCAATAAAATTTTAGCTATTAGAATCCAACAGTGTATCCATAAGATAATTCACCACGACCAAGTAGGATTCATTCCAGGGACACAAGGATGGTTCAACATCCGAAAATCAATCAACGTTATCCACACATCAACAAAAAGAAATATAAAAACCATATGATAATATCAATAGATGCCGAGAAAGCTTTCGACAAAGTGCAACACCCATTCATGATAAAAGCCCTTGAAATTCTTGGGATACAAGGAACATACCTCAACATCATAAAGGCCATATACGACAAGCCAACAGCCAATATCATTCTCAATGGTGAAAAGCTGAAAGCATTTCCATTAAGATCTGGAAGAAGACAAGGATGTCCACTCTCACCACTGCTTTTCAATATAATACTGGAAGTCCTAGCCAGAGCAATAACACAAGAGAAAGACATACAAGGAATCCAAATAGGAAAAGAAGAAGTCAAAATATCACTATTTGCAGATGATATGATAATATATATAGAGAACCCCAAAAACTCCATAGAAAAACTAACTGAACTCATCAATCAGTTCAGCAAAGTGGCAGGATACAAAATCAACATGCAAAAGTCAGAAGCCTTCCTATACACTAACAATAAATCTGAAGAAGAGGAAATGAAAAAAACCATCCCCTTTATTATCGAAACAAAAAAAAATCAAATACTTGGGAATAAATCTAACAAAAGAGGTAAAGGACCTTTACAAAGAAAACTATAAAACACTGTTAAAAGAAATAGAAGAAGATACAAAGAAATGGAAAGACATCCCCTGCTCATGGATTGGAAGAATAAACATTATTAAAATGGCCATCCTACCAAAAGCAATATACCAATTCAATGCTATTCCAATAAAAATTTCAATGTTATTCTTCAAAGAAATAGAACAATTATTGATGAAATTCATATGGAATCACAAAAAACCCCAAAGAGCCAAAGCTCTCCTGAAAAAAAAAGAAGGGAATGGAGGCATCACAATCCCAGATTTCAGGCTATACTACAAAGCCATAATCATCAAAACTGCATGGTATTGGAACAAGAAAAGACACACAGACCAATGGAATTGAATAGAAAATCCAGAAATAAACCCACAGATTTATGGTCAACTAATATTTGACAAAGGAGCAAAGAATATGCATTGGCGCAAAGAAAGTCTGTTCAGTAAATGGTGCTGGGAAAACTGGGCCGCTACATGCAAAAGAATGAAGCTTGACTACTACCTCACACCATACACAAAAACAACTCAAAATGGATTAAAGAACTAGACATAAAACCTGAAACCATAAAATACATAGAAGGAAATATAGGCGAAACACTACGGGATATGCACATCAAAGACATCTTTTCAGACACATCACCCAAAGCAGTGATAGTGAAGGCAAAGATAAACAGCTGGGACTACATCAAATTAAAGAGCTTCTGCACAGCAAAAGAGACAATAACCAAAACAAAGAGAAACTCCACCAACTGGGAGAACATTTTTGCACACAACACTAATGACAAAGGATTGATCACAAAAATCTGCAAAGAGCTAATGAGACTCAACAACAACAAAGAAAATAATCCAGTCAAAAAATGGGCAGAAGAGCTAAAAAGAAACTTCTCTGAAGAGGAAATGCAAATGGCCAACAGGCATATGAAAAAATGTTCAACATCACTTGTCATCAGAGAAATGCAAATCAAAACTACCATGAGATACCATCTTACACCAGTGAGAATGGCACATATTAAAAAAACTAGCAACAACAAATGTTGGCGAGGGTGTGGAGAAAAAGGAACTCTTCTGCACTGTTGGTGGGAGTACAAACTGGTCCAACCACTATGGAGAGCTGTGTGGAGATTTCTGGACCTACTAAACATAGAGCTTCCATATGATCCAGCAATTCCACTCCTAGGTATTTACCCAAAGGACACAGAAACATCAATTCCAAAGAACACCTGCACCCCTATGTTTATAGCAGCACTATTTACAATAGCTAAGCTTTGGAAACAGCCCTAATGCCCAAAAATAGATGACTGGATCAAGAAGATGTGGTACATATATACCATGGAATATTACTCAGCATTCAAAAAAGATAAACACATGCAATTTGCAGCAACATGGATGGCGCTGGAAGGGATCATGCTCAGCGAAATAAGCCAGAAAGAAAAAGAAAAATACCGGATGGTCTCACTCATAGCAGGAATCTAGAAAACTTAAATAAGGGACCAGGAAAATGAATAACTATAAGAAAGTGAAAATCAAAATCAACCAAAATCTATGAACCAGAGACACTTTTGGGGGGTGGGTGGAGGGAAGGGAGGGATTGGGGTCAAAATGGGGGGTTGAAATTGTATGGGGAATATAAAAATAAAATTTATTAAAAAAAAAAAAAGAAATAGAACAAATATTGATGAAATTCATATGGAGCCACCAAAACCCCGAATAGCCAAAGCTCTCCTGGAAAAAAAGAAAAAAGAAGGGAATGGAGGCATCACACGCCCAGACTTCAAACTGTACTACAAAGCCATAATAATCAAAACTGCATGGTTTTGGAACAAGAACAGACACATGGACAAATGGAACCAAATAGAAAATCCAGAAATAAACCCACAGATTTATGGTCAACTAATCTTTGACAAAGGAGCAAAGAATATGCACTGGAGCAAAGAAAGTTTGCTCAATAAACAGTGCTGGGAAAACTGGGTTGCTACATGCAAAAGAATGAAGCTTGACTACTACCTCACATCATTTATAAAAACCAACTCAAAATGGATTAAAGAACTAGATATAAGACAAGAAACCATAATATATGTAGAAGGAAACACAGGCGAAACACTACATGACATGCACCTCAAAAACATCTTTACAGACACATCACCCAAAGCAGTGATAGCGAAGGCAAAGATAAACAGCTGGGACTACATCAAATTAAAGAGCTTCTGTACAGCAAAAGAGACCATAACCAAAACAAAGAGAAACCCTACAACTGGGAGAAAATTTCTGTACACAACACTAATGATAAAGGACTGATCGCAAAAATCTACAAAGAGCTGATGAGATTCAACAAAAACAAAGAAAATATTCCAGTCAAAAAATGGGCAGAAGAGCTGAAAAGGAACTTCTCCAAAGAGGAAATGCAAATGGCCAACAGGCATATGAAAAAATGTTCAACATCACTTGTAATCAGGGAAATGTAAATCAAAACTACAATGAGATACCATCTTACACCAGTGAGAATGGCACATATTAAAAAAAACTAGCAATAACAAATGTTGGCAAGGATGTGGTGAAAAAGGAACTCTCCTGCACTGCTGGCGGGAGTGCAAAATCATCCAACCACTTTGGAAAGCTGTATGGAGATAACTCAACCTACTAAAGATAGAGCTTCCATATGATCCAGCAATTCCACTCCTAGGTATATACCCAAAGGACACAGAAACATTAATTCAAAATGGCACCCCTATGTTTATAGCAGCACTATTTACAATAGCTAAGCTTTGGAAACAACCCAAATGCCCAAAAATAGATGACTGATCAAGAAGATGTGGTACATATACACAATGTAATATTACTCAGCAATCCAAAAAGATAAACCAGGCAATTTGCAGCAACATGAATGGAGCTGGAAGGGATCATGCTCAGCAAAATAAGCTAGAAAAAAAAAAAAAAGAAAAATACTGGATGGTCTCACTCATAGCAGGAATTTAGAAAAGCTAAATAAGGGACCAGAAAAAAAGACAAATAATAATAAAAAAAATCAAAATCAACAAGCAACTATAAATCAGAGATACACTACAGGGCTAGGGGGGAGAGGAGAGGAGGGAATTAGGGTCAAAATAAGGGGAGTACAACTGTATGAGGAATATAACCAAAGTGAAAATGCATACATAGTGCAAAAATGAAAAATGATGTAAGGATAATAATAAAAAGAAATAATGTTAAAAAAAAAAAGATCTTGGATGACCGTAGTCATTGGAAGGTTTAAACAGTTAGTTTGTACATCTGCTTCCAAGATGGCTCACTCATAGGGCTGCTGACAGGAGACCTCAGAATCCCTCACCACCAGCATCTCCACTGGGCTGCTCCAATGTCCTCATAATACCACAGCTGGCTTACTACAGATGAGTGAGCTCAGAGAGTAAGGCAGGAGACTCCATGTCTTTTATGACCTAGACTTAGAAGCCACAAAATGTTCTTTGGTCAGCCCTATTCAATGTGAAGGGAGACCGATAAAAGGGTGGGAAACCAAGTGACATGGATCTTTGGTGAGCATTTTGGAGAATGGCAAGCATCCCCCAGATTTCTCTATTTACAGAGAAAACTACACAACATTGCTGAGAAAATTTAAAGACCTCAATAAAACTTTCGGTCACGTTTACGGGTTGAAACATTTATAACTGTAAACATGTCAGTCTTCCTTAAATTTATCTATAGATTCAAAGCAACTTTAATTAAAATCTCAGCATGATTTTTTGATGGCAAGTGACAGTTGATTAAAAAATTTGTATGGAAACACTACATCAAAAACACCAAGTCAATCTTGAAGACTGGAATCAAAGTAAGCCTGTCTTCTGTAATAACATTCATTTTATTTACCATCAAAACAATCTGAAATTTATAGAAAATTTGCAATCATAATACAAAAAAGTTTTTTCCCTGGGTCATTGAGAGTAGACAGCCCCTATGATGCGCCGTTAACCTGAACACCTTTGTTTAGCTTATGTCCAACAAATAAAGACAATCTCCTACGAAACATAATATAGCCATCACCATCAGGAAATAAATTTTAACCCACTCCTAGCATAAAATTCCCAGACTTTATCCAAGGTGCTGCACTGGGTTAGAACCATATGTTGCATTTGACAGTCACATCTCTGGTCTTCTTAAGTCTGGAACAATCCCTCAGGCTTTCTTGACTTCTATAATCTTGGCAGTTTTGAAGATTACTGTACTGGTCAATTACTTTGGAGGCTGTCTCTTACTTGTGTTTTGTCTCATAATTTAGATTCGGATTATGAATCTTCAGCAGAAACAACACAAAAGTGAGGCTGCTATATAAAACTTATATTTTGTCTGCATTTATTTTTAATAGACTAATTTTTTAGAGCAATTTATGTTCATAGCCAAATATCTCTTTTTGTAAGTCAAGTTTTATTGGGACATTGACACTCCCATTTGTTTATGCACTGTCTCTGCTTTTTGCTATTTACAACAGCTCAGGTGAGCAGATGTAACAGAGACCATACGGTCTGAAATACCTACAATATTTAATATTTGCCTTCTTAAAATCTACTGACTGCTAATTATGTGCCTACTTAAAAAGATAATCTCACCTGAACACCAAGTTGAAAATTTCTAATCTGTTTAAATATACAGTTTCACTGGACTATGAACACACACACACACACACACACACACACACACACACACAATAATTTGATGACTCTGCAAGAACAATTAGGCATCACAAAATTCATTAAAAACCTGTCCTTAATTGTAGTATAAAATTAAAAACTAAGGACTATTATTGACCTAAAACCAACAACATAATTCTCTGATTTATACCATTATATATATATATATATTTTAAAGATTTATTTATTTATTTATGCAAGCACTGGGTACAGTCAGAAGCGCGGGAGGGTGAGAGAACCCACCATAGCCAGAGCGGGGAGCAGAGCAGGCAGGACTGAAGCACACTGCTGAGGGGAGCAGCAGGCGGCAGGAGAGGTCTGCGTACCATGTGGGACCCTCCTCCGGTGGCTGGGGAGCAGCCGGGAATTGAACCGGTGCTGCAGAGACTGTGGGCAGCTTCGCAACCCAGCGCTCAACCACTGCGTCACCAGGGAGGCCCCTATACCATTATATATTTTAAAGAGGCACCTATATCAACTATAACAGTCACTGAAACAATTAAAAGACAGACTGAAACATCAAACTGGGCCTGTGAATCACAAAGCATTAATCTCCATGGGAATAAAGACTTCATATAAGTAGGGACTCTGTGTATTTTATGCTCTACTGTACTCCCAGCACCTGGAAGAGGGCTTAGATAAATATTTTTAAGTGTTTTCTAGCTTTAAAAAGGTCTAAGTGACAAATAAAAAGCGTACCTATTTAAGGTATACAAAGTGACAACTTAATATACTAATTTATTTTATAGAGGTTAACACTGGTTTACAACACTATATATTATATGGTTCAGAGATACAGGTTCACATCACACTCTCCATCAAAGCACCCATCTTCCTCCATCATAGTTCACTGGGCACCCTTCCACTTTGTTCCCCAGCTGCACCCTCACCATTGGTAGCCTCAATTTTACAGTCAGATTTCTAGGATTTGTGCCTGGCCCTGTATTTTGCGTCTCTGTACTCCACATGAAAGAAACCACTGGCATTTTGTCTTTGTGCTAGCTTACTGATTTTGTATGAATGAACCAAGACTTTAAAGTTATAATAAAGAATATTCAACTACACTGCTCTACTAAGCATATTTTAGTACAAAATATTTTTATACTATTAAAATAAAAAATTAACTCATTTCCTGTTTTTTATGACATGTATTTTGTAACTGCACATGTGAATGATTTAAAGATAAATACATGAGAGTGTCTGCAATTCTGATGGGGCATATGGTTAAGAAGAGATTACTCCTCTACATCAGAGGTACTGAAAGCACAACTAATTAGCTCATGACTATGAAAGAACAAATTTGAAAGTATACATTTATAAACTTACACAGGAACTTGACAGAGCAATTTTATATCTGTTCAATATAACTTTAAAAATGGGCTTGCTTCCTCTATTTTTAAAGTTTAATTTTTCTGATAATTCCCTTTTTTGTATTTTATAAAAGTACCAGTTGCTATGTAATGAAAATTTTATTTCTATTTTTATCTATTTTATCTTTATTGAATTTTTTATTGAGGCAATGGTTTATAACACTGCTATGATTTAGAAGTATAGGTTCATACCTCTTCAAATGCATGAACTAAAAGTTCTGAAAAATCTTTTACTAGAGATAATTTTTGAATCACTGTTGTAGAGAACAGTAAAAAGGCAAACCTGATCATAACACTTTCTAACTTTTTTTAGTGGCTCTCCAAGGGCCTGAGATAAGGACCTTCATGACCTGCCTAAAGTCCTCCCAATTCTCTGCTATAGGCTCTTTTCACTTTCCCTGCCTTACCCCTCAAGAATTCATCACACTCATCAAAATTTCATGAAATGAATTTTATTCTCTAGTTCTGAACATTCCACCATCCAACTCAATTTGTTCCATCTCCTTACCAAGCTCTTTCTCACCACCTATGTTGTCACTTCTGGAAAGTTCTACCTATTCCTTAAGCTTATGTAACAATTATGTTCCTCATATGTGTCTAGGAGAGTGTCTGGCACAAAATATGTGCTTATTCATTCAACAAACATTTTATTAAACAAAATCTATGCTCATGTCACCAAACCATTCTGTCTCCCCCAAAATTCAAAACTTCAAAAAATGACACTCTTTTGACAAGAAGTGGCTGTCTAACAGATTTTAATATTAAAGAAAAATGTAAAAAAACATAATTTCTAAATAAAACCTTAATTACTAACATACTTCCCTTTCTCATTGTATTTGAGACCATTATTGCCAACATGTCACAGTTCTTAAATCAAGAAACATATATTACTAAATTACTAAAATGACTTTGATCTTAAAACTACTCTCATAGACAGCATTAAAAGGGAATGCTCCTTGAACACTTTTGCCCCACATCCCACACTGTGACACAGATATACAAAATAAGCTACAAAAAGGGAATCTGCTGCCATTTCTTCTGGCCCTAGTATTTAAATATAAGTGATAACATACTAACATTAAGTTGAAAAAAATCAATCCTATTTCTGAACGCAAATGGCATTATATTATAATCTCAGTATTTTAGAGCACATTTCACATTTTTAAGGTTTAGGAAAGTTGTCCAGAAGTCTGGCTGCATCATGATTTTTTTTTAATCCATCAATACAGAGAAACAAAAAAATGTAACTTATAAGGAGAAATGAGGTTTCCTATATTTTGCACAAATCTGTTAGGTGGTAAGATACATTCTGTATTTCGGGGAAAAAAAACTTTTAATGTGAAGTTATTAAAAACCTCACTAAGCACAGAGAAGCCTATTATTTTATAATTTGCAATGGTAGCAATGTTCTGACAAAGACTACTGCTAGTTTTAAATATACAAAAAAAAAGCCATAAAAAATGTTGTCACTCTACATTTTGCCTAATATTTTTTTACTGAACAACAAATACTCAGTATGTGTAGCAAAAATTTAAAGATGTAATAAAATTTGATCTAGTTTAAACTGGTGAGAATAAAAGGTAGTGCTACCTGACTACAGTACCTAAATGAACAGCTGGGTTTTGGAGGAAATGAGATGAAGGATGAAATCTGAAGTAATTCTGGAGTATTACAATTTTATTATTTCCTTAGCAAAAAGAAAGTAACTGTTAACAAGATAATTTTAAAAGTACCCACATACATTGTATATGAAAATTTAAATTCTGTTTTGCTTAGCCTAATACAAACATTTTCAAAATAGTTACTAATATCAGGGAAAATAGAGCAGGACACAAAGAGAAGTCAAGTTGTGAGAAACCTCAACACATCCAAGATGGAAAATCCTTGGTAATTCATCCACGGTTATAAGAAATGATAAATTCCCAGGCCTCCCCTGGTGGCACAGCAGTTGTGCGCTGGGTTGCAAGGCTGCCCACAGCCTCTGCAGCGCCAGTTTGTTCCCTGGCCGCCGGCAAGGGTCCCACAAAAAAAAAAAAAGAAATGATAAATTCTCCCCAAATCAATCATCAATGAATGAATAATTACTATCTACTGAATAGTTTACTATTGTATCACAATATACACACATTAAAAAATAACACAGGAATTTCCCAACAGGATGATAATCAGTTAAAAGTGAACAATTTAGTCACCAAAACCAGGATTTGGGTAGGGTAGCACTTTCAGTTTTGAGGGTATGTTTTTAAAGATTTATTTATTTATGCATACAAAACTGGGGTACAGGCCAGAGGTGCGGGGGGGTGACAGGTTCACCAGAAACAGAGTGGGGAACAGAACAGACGGACTGACTGAAATACACTGCTCCGTAGCAGGAGAGACAGGAAAGACAGGAGAGGTCTGCTGTGCCATGTGGGTTAGCTCCCTGGCTGGGGATCAAACTTGTGCTGTAGTGGCTGCTGATAACTTCATAGTGCTGAGACTTAACCCCTTGTGCTACCAGGGAGACCCATTTTTTGAGGGTATTTGACAAAGGTTGAGTTCAGAATTTTTTCTCTCATGAATTCTTCAATTTTAACTGAATAATTTCTTAAAAATTGCTTTGGATTTCCCTGATTATAAGGGATGTTGAACATTTTTTCACATGCCTATTGGCCATTTGCATTTCTTCTTTGGAGATGTGTCTTTTAAGTTCTTCTGCCCATTTCTTGACTAGACTGTTTACTTTGCTTTTCTTGAGTCATGTGAGTTCTTTGTATATCTTTGTGCTCAGTCCCTTATCAGCTGTATGGAGTGCAAACATTTTTTCGGGCTTTGGTTAATGTCTCTTTTGCTGTACAGAAGCTTTTCAGTTTGATATAATCCCAGGTGTTGATTTTTTCTTTAACTTTCTTTGCTTTGGGTGATGAGTCTTTAAAGATGTTACTGAGATGTATGTCTTGTAGAGTTTTACCTATATTTTCTTCTATATATTTTATGGTTTCAAGTCTTACGTAGTAAGAATGGCACATATCAAAAAAACTAGCATCAACAAATGGTGGCAAGGATGTGGTGAAAAAGGAACTCTCCTACATTGTTGGTGGCAGTGCAAACTAGACCAACCACTATGGAAAGCTGCCTGGAGGTTCCTCAGTCTACTAAAAATGGAGCTACCATATGACCCAGCAATTCCATTCCTAGGGATCTACCCAAAGGACACCAAAACATTGATTCGAAAGAACACCTGTACCCCTACGTTTATTGCAGCACTATTTATAATAGGTAAAACCTGGAAATAACACAAATGCCCAAAAATAGATGACTGGATCAAGAAGATGTGGTATATATACACAATGGAATACTATTCAGCAATCAAAAAAGATAAACTCATGCCATTCACAGCAACGTGGATGGAGCTAGAAGGAATTATGCTCAGTGAAATAAGCCAGAAAGAAGAAGAAAAATATCAGATAGTTTCACTTATAGGAGGAATACAGGGGAACCAAATAAGACATCGGGGGAAAAGATAATAACAATACAACAAAAACAGACAATTATAAATCAGAGACATCCTACAGGGGACAAGAAGGGAGAGGGATCAGAGTCCTAGAACGTAGAACTCTGAATTAGTAGTATTTATACTCTTTCTACCTCTTTCCTCCCCATCATTGTTGTCCCTCACTGATCACAACTGCTTATGTGCTTATCTTCAGTAGCATATCTTCACTCCTTAGAATTATTTGAAAGCAAACTAGCAGGCTTATTGTAGTTTAGATTAAAAAACAAGAGTAAGCAGGTTATGAATTATGGTTGAATAATTTAGATCAATTTTCTCTTCAGCATCAGAAGAATAATAGCCTTTAGTGCTAGGTTTATGTAATTCTACTTTGATCAAAGGTAGGATGTTTCTTCTTATTTGTTTTTAAAGTTTACTCCCTACTTCTTAATGGTTTCCTCATCTTCTATTTCATAGGGTCATTATGGATGATTAGATGGAAATATTGAAGGAGAAAGTATTTAGGCAAGAGCCTGGTCACAGAATCTTTAGAAGTTTACAGATTGTAAGTAATTTCCTCCTCCTTGTTCAAGTGTGTATTATACTTTAAGTTGTAAAGTCTGACCTCCAAGTAAATGAATGTTTCTCTATTATTTCTAGAAGCTTGTGATCTGGAAGGTAGCCATACAACTCCTTTCCCTCCAGCAAAGGAGGGAAGCCAGCAAAGGAGTTGTATGGCTACCTTCTTCAATTATTTGAAGAAAGGTATATGTAAAATGACTATTCTCAATTCTGTCAACAGATATACTGTTTAACACGTGTTCAAAAACGTGTTTTTGTACTAAGCGTTACTCCAAAGAGCAAATGAGGAACAAAAAGACCCGGGGTGATAGACTTCAATTCAAAATAAGGATGGATTTCAAGTTGAAAACACCAAAAAAAGTTGCTTACTGCAATATCACTGCAGGTGTTTGAACAATAATGAGTGCCTGCGTAGTCTCAGGGGATTTTTCTAAAGGGTGAAAGAGTATACCAGATGACCTGTTAAGCACCACTCTAATTCCATGAGATGTTTTATACAGACAATTCAAAACCAGGAGTTCTCATTTTTGCATTTTATTTTCATATTGAAAATATTAATAAATCATGATGAGTACCAAATGAGTATGGAAGCACCACAAAAATCACACAGTATCCAAAGTTTTTTTTTTTTTTTTAAAGATTTATTTATTTATTTATACAAGAACTGGAGTACAGACCAGATTCGTGGGAGGGTGAGAGGATTCACCAGAGACAGATCAGGGAGCAGAACAGGCAGACTGAAGAAATACACTGCTGAGGGGAGCAGTGGGTGAGACAGGAGAGGTCTGCTCGCCATGTGGGACCCTCGCCGGCCAGCTGGGATCTAACTGGTGCTGCAGAGGCTGAGGGCAGCTTCACAGCGCTGTGCTCAACCGCCTGAGCCACCAGGGGAGGCCCTCCAAAGTTATTTGTTCAACTTCATGACAGTATTTACATACCATATCTTGTCTATTAAAAGTTAGGTAAGAAACACTTCGAGTGATAAAATTATTTTCTTTTTTGAGGGGAAAAATCACAATGACATCAACAGCATCATTGCCATCACTACACACATACACCCAATATCATGAAAAAGAACTAGGAACTACACTTATTTAAAAAAAATCACTTCAAAAATGAATCATATGACATATGGGCACTGACAGAACTTGAGAATTCAAGTAAATGAATGAGGAAAGGAAGCAAACTAATTATAAAAAATTGATCTCGGCAGTCTGTAGGAATGTAGGAACTCCAAGACAGTTGGATATAACCCCCACTCAGAGAGCTAAAGAAAACTAGATCAAAAAAATAAAGTTCAAGAGAAATGCAGAAAAACTAGCCACTATAGCATAATGAAAAACTAGCCACTATAGCATAATGTAGGCCATCTCCTTACCTCCATGAGAGGTGGGAAGAACATACGTGGAATGTTTCAGCTAAAGCAAACAGCGCAAGTTTATATAAGAAAAAGTGCTAGTAGTAAAGGTTAATCTAAAAATTAGATAACATGAATTTTTCTAAATACGCCAGATATTAACTTTCTACTCATTACTTTTGATTTAATCTTGTAAAAGTGGAAAAAATTACACAATACCCCAAAAGCAGACATGTAATTTGCCTGTCTAGCACCCCTACCTATAGAGGGAACCGTTCTCCCTGTAGAGCATAACAACAGACCTGTAAACCAGGATGCTTCAGAACCTCCCTCAAAAGCAGGGCAAGAGACCCTAACTGACCAGAGTACCCAGTTCCTTGGACTTTTCTGGTAGGGCTAGTACCAAAGATTGGCTCTTTCTGCTGAGCTGGGAAGAACTGAATCTGGAAATGAAGGAGGTGACCAGTTTGCCAACAGAATGAAAAAAGAAGCAGAGCTGAGGGAGTGAAAAAAAACTGCAAAATTCTGTTTTGCTAAAAGTAGCTGAAACTGGATTTTTTGGCTCTTGCAACTCAAAGACCCTAATATCTGCAGTATCTCTATGTGCTTCTTGTGGATCAGAAGGGAAGAGTTACTCACTGTTTAACTGCAGATAAATATGAAGAGGACTATCATTGTCTTCAATTATTGATTATGCTCAGTATCAGTCAGGCGGAAGAATTAAGAACAGAATTTAGCTTTTATTTCAACCCTCAAAAAAGCCCTATGGCAAACTAGAAAAATTGAGCAATGCTCTTAGTTAACATCATTACAAAAAAATCCACCCAAAACATAGCACTCTCTGGGATGCAGAACTTGCATCCAGAACACAAACAGAATTCTTCAATTCAATAACAAGATAAACAACCTAATTTTCTGTAAATGAGGAAGAAAATTCATGGACATTTTACCAAAGAAAATATGTTAATGGATAATAAACACATGAAAAAAAAGCTCCAATACCATTAGTCCCTAGAGAACTGCAAACTAATACCACAATGATAGTACTATATTATACCAGCTATAACAACTATGATAATTTTTAAAAGATTATTAACGATAGTTATTAAGATGAAGAGGAAATAGGAACCCTCAAACATTGCTGGTGGGAATGCAAAATAACGTGCAGTCACTCTCGAAAGTCACTCAGCACTTTGGCAGGAGCTCAAAGAGTTAAAACATAAATGTTCCATATAACCTATCAGTTCCACTTACCCATGAGAAATGGAAACACAGGTTCACACAACAACTTGCACATGAATGTTCGCAGCAGGATTATTCATAATAAACAAAAAGGAAAAACAATCCAAATATACATCAAATGGTAAAGGGACAAGCAAAATGTGATCTATCCATAGGATACTTACCACTTATAGTAAAAAGGAAAGGACTGACAACATGAACTATAAAAACATGCTAAGTAAAAGAAACCAGACCCAAAAGATCACATATTGTAGGATTTCATTTACATGTCATGTCTGGAAAGGGGAGACAGAATGGAAACTACTGTTTATGCCTAGGGGGTAAGAATGGGGATTAACTACAAATGAGCACATGAGATTTTACTGAAGTGATGGAAATGTTTTAAAACTGGACTATGGTTATTACACAATTCAATAAAGTTACTAAAAATCATTGTAAACCTAAAATGGGCAAATTTTATATGTAAATAATATCTTTAAAAAGTTAATTAGAAAAAATGAAACAGACTAAAGAGAACATAATAAGCATAGAAAAGCATTAACCTCAGTTGGATCCTGGATTGATTGGGGGAAAAAACAACTCTTAAAGATAAATAGGAAAATCGGAATTTGGACTAGATATTAGATGATGTTAGGGAATTATTATTTCCTTAGCTGTTACAGTAGTATTAGTGTAGATGTGATGTGTATTAGAAATTGCCTGGGGTTGGGTGGTAGAGGGATTAGAAATGATGGTTAATGAGCATGGGGTATCTTTCTGAGGTAAAGAAAATTCCTGAAATAGACAGTGGTGATGGCTGCACAATTCTGTAACTATAGTAAAAATCACTGAATTGTGTGACTTATATCTCCATAAGCCTATTTTTAAAAAATCCAGCACCAACTCCCCCCAAATAAGTAAGACATAGATTATCTACAGAATAAAAAATATGTATGACCAAAGAATGTACAAAAAGTTCAAACAGTTGTAATCAAATAAATACAAACTTTAGCCAAAAAGAAATCAAAACATAAAGACAAGATGGGTTTTATGATCTAAACGAAAGTGAAGGATAAGAAGAAATAAGCAGAACAAATGATCAAGTTTTATTTTATTCTGAGGAACCAAGAAAGCTACTAAAGCCCGCAGCAGCTGTGTGAGCAGCAGCCTCGCGAGAAGGGGATTGTGTTCTCGCCACCTCACAGAGATGTTCGCATCCAGGGCACACCTGGCACCGGAGAACCCCTTTAATGTGCCCTACCTGCAGCTGGTGTAATATGGTTTCATGGACCCTCACAATAGCAGCCTCACTGGGCCTGAGTCCATCTGTTGCTCCAGCACCTGGCAACCATCACAGTAGAAGAATCATCTGCAAATTTGGATCCATGAAATGTCAGGCTCTGTGTTGCTTTGGTGGGGGTCATAAGTTGTGGTCTGACACACAATGCCACAGATTTAGTGAAATATGTGTAGGTGGACCCCATAAAGTACAAAACCTATTTAATGGATTCTCAGTTACCCTGAAAGAGAATGGGGCTCACGATGTGACTTAAAGATAGGCTTTGACTTTCCTGAGCTACTCTACACAGGGGCTCAGCAAGTTTGTTTTTTAGGAAGCCTTAAAAGTCTTCGATAGCAACCTGCTTAAAGAGGAGAACTATCTGTAGTGCACAGCACTACTGGCTTCCTCTTCCAGTGCAGAGTTCTTCGCTGACACTGCCAAGGCTCCCATGGAAGCTGCTAAAGTTCAAATTCAAATCCAATGAGGATATGATAACGCCTGAGTGATGCAGCTTCCAAAATGCACAAGGAAGATTTAATGTGTTCTATAAAGGGGTTGCCCCTCTCTGGATTTGCGGCTGGTTACATAATTGAGTCTTCTGTGCAATTGTTTCTCACCCTGCTCATTCTGTGGTCTGTTGAATAAGTAGAATGCTTCTGCAGTCCTCCAGACACATGGACTTAGAGGTGTATGGAAGGACTCTTTGCCCATTCCATCATGCTCAGCACTCTAAACTGCCCAACAGTGGTTCATCTATGATTCTGTGAAGGTCTGCTCTGTCAGACTCTCGCTCTTCCACCTGAGATGCCAGAGTCTCTAAAAAATCAGCTTGGTGTACTCCGTAGACTGATCAAAGCTAATGTGGACTGAATCTGTTTGTTGATCAGTGTTGAAAAAATTGCAAAAGGAACTTTTTATACTTGACAGTAGAGGAAATTGTCTATTCCTATTGTCATTACTGCAGAGCTCTTGCATAAAGCAGGAGTTTCAAACTTGCTACTTAAATAAACCCAGTTGTTCATGAAATGAATAAGTCCCACAGCAGCAAACGAGAATAAGTGAAGTAACAGACATAATGAATTATCTTAGTTGTAAAATACAGGTGAGCAAAAACAGACCTTGGCCCTTGGAGATTAATATTAAAGTTACTAATAACCTAAGCATTCAGAGACCAGGGCTGGTGTTCCAGAAACCAAAGATGTCAGGGTGTGGGGATTTTTTGTCACATATAAACTATCTTAGAAAGATGAGGGGAGGGCCTCTCTGGTGGTGCAGGCAGTTGAGTGCTGCACTGTGAAGCTGTTAGCAGCCTCTGCAGCACGGATTCGATCCCCACCAACAGGTGAGAATCCCACATGGTGCAGCAGACCTCTCCTGTCTCACCTGCTGCTCCCATCAGCAGTGTATTTTGTCAGTCTGCCTGTTCTGTTCCCTGCTCTGTCTCTGGTGAATCCTCTCACCCTCCCCGCATATCTGGCCTGGACCCTGGTTCTTGTATAAATAAATATTTCAAAACAAACAAACAAACAAACAAAGAAACAAAGATGAGGGGAGACAGATTGTCCTCAGACTAAAATGGCAGGGTGGAGGAAATAAGGGAAAAAGAGGGAACAAAAAAGATCAGTCTCCTGTCCAAGACCTGCCAGTAGGTGGCAAGCACATACCAGAGGGTGAAACTTAAGGGTCTTCAAGGTAGGACAGTCACTAATACCCCCCTTTCCCCCCAAGCTGAATTGCATGTCAGTGAGGCAGCAAGACCCTGAGATAAAAAGATAAGCATGGGTCCCAGAACATGGGAGATGGACAAGAGGTCATCAACTAAGAGTACTCACTTGCTGAGTGAGGCTCCTCAACTTAGAAACAGGATTATTAAACAGCCCAGCTACCAGCACTCCTGGGTCAGCAAATATGGACAATAGGCCATGGGCTCTAGGAAAGAGCTCCTCAGCATAAGGCACAAAAAACCTAATAAATATCCTACCACCCAGCACAGCACTCCTAGGAAAAGGAAATATTTAGAATGATAGAGACAGACACAGGGAAGTGGCTGGCTGCTCAGGCACAGACCTATACAATCTTGAAATTATAAAAATTTACTGAAAATAAGCCACTTAAATATCCTGGAGGAACTGGGAAGCAGTGAAATGAAAACACTCCAGAGCTTGGGAGACAACAGTGGTGTATTCATGACTGATACGTGGATGGAATGTGCACAAGATGCGGGGCGAACATCTGATTCCACATCACTTCTAGCCAAAGGACAGGGTTTTCATGAATGAATTCTGCAAAAAGAATCTCAAAGCCGGATGATCCAGGCACTACAAAGTACGTAAAACCACCCCACATCTGTGTATACTAGGCCACCCCCATGGATACCCTTATCTAATTGCAAACCTGCCTTGCCATATAACCTACAGACCCAAGGACCCCAGTCAGAATCACATCTAACAAATCTGAAAAGCACAAAAGCCACTAGATTGTAAAAGTAAAGTGAGATTGTAAAATCCATAGATTTTCACAGAGCCAAGGCACTTTAGTCTAGAGGAGAAAAGGTCACCCTGCGGCATCCATAACTGGCTAAATGAAGACTACAAATAAGTTAGGAAGAATTGTGTTAGGAGAAGCAGGAACAGAACTCAGGACTCGTATGAGGGAGGAAACCCCAGAGCACTCCTTAACTTGCACTTTGCTGCTGTCCCCTAGTAAAGTTAATCTTCCCTGCTTCTCTCACCACACCCATTTCCACTAAGTATCTTAACAGATATAGTGAAGACTGTAGTCTTTGAGAGGTATATTTATAGCTAAATTATTATCTAATATAAAAGTATATCTCTGTATATCCACAGAATAGAAAATACAATAAAGCAATTAGTATCTCTATATAACTGAGGTTATATTGCTATTTAACATTGTTCTGGAGATGTTAATCAATGCAATTTTACAATTAGATGCAGAAGTACCGAAAAAGGGAATAAATTCTATGACACAATACTCTATATGCGCCTAAAAGAAGCAATGCTAAAAGTAACTCAACCTATAGTAATTCAGCAAGGTAGCAGGAAAAACATGCAGAAATCAACATTATTCACATATGTGAATGATATAGAAGATATAATGGAAAAGATAACTAAAATAGCAACAAAAATTACTTAGGAATACATGAGAAATTTATATAAAGAAACCTATAATCTATTCCTCAAAGTCACAAAAGTAGATCTAAGAAAATGAGAAGACATTGCCTGTTATAAGTTAAGACATGTTAACACCATCAAGATATAAGTTGTAAGTCATTAAGTTTAATGTGATCCTAGGAAAAATAACAATGGGCTTTTTAATAGATTTAGACAAAATCGTGTTAAAGATCACCTGGAAAAAGAAAAGTTGCAAGAATAGTAAGGAAAACCCTGAAGAGGAGGAGGTGCAAGGGGTGACCAGCCCTATCAGATCCTATATCATACCGCAAAGCCTCCATGATTAAAATAGTGTGGTACTGGTGCATGAATAGTCAGACAATCCAATAGGATAAAATATACCCTATATATTGTATATAGAAATATAGGCTATGATAGCATGGGAAAAATTTTTTTTAAATAAATGACACTGGGACAACTGTATAGAAATGTAGAATAAGATAAAATTAGATCCATTCTTCACATCACATACAAAAATATACTCTAAATAAATCAGAGAACTAAATGTGAAAAATCTAATGATTAACATTGGAAGAAACCATTGGTGAATTCCTCTACAACATGAAGACAGGAAAAAGCTTTTAAACTATGACTAACTATGATTAAAAGTCTAGATGCAATAAACTTAAGATTAATATATTTGAGTAGACAAAAAAAAAAATTGAAAACACCATAAGCAAAGCCAAAAGATGATAGGCAAAATATCTGCAATATATATCAAAGTTAAATGGTCAATAATCTTAACTATAAATCTAAAGGGGGAACAGACCAAAGATTATTTAGAAGGTGGACAAACAATATATAAATAATTAATTTTAAAAATGTTTAAAATGGCCCTTAAACATAAGAAAATATGTTCAATTCACTATGACAAGGGATACATCAATTAAAAGTATACCAAGATATCAGTTCCCACCTTTCAGATTGGCAGAAATTCCAGTTTGAGTACATATTCTGTTGGTGAGGCCATGGAATTCTAATATACTACTGGTAGGAGTTCGAAATTGTGCATAGGGAGAGGGTAGGGGATTTGACAATATCTAACATATCTTATTTGGTTTCCACCATTATCAGAAAGTAGAAGGCACCCATGGAACCTTTCTAAGTCAAAAGGCCTAAAGTGAAATAGCAACTATCATTAACTTATGTGGAAAAATTTGAGCATTCCAGACTACCAAATCACACCAAATAACACATAGAACCTAAAATAACACTAACATCTAGTCAAAACAGAACTAGTATGATAAATACATGGCCTGTATAAAGTTATTCCCAGGGAAGAGGCTTGGTGGTACCATTCTCACTGCTCCAATGAGCACTGCCTCTAAAATAATATTGCAAAATAAACACCGAATGCTATTTTTTATTTTCACCTTCTGTTGTAAAAGTAAAAATGCTCTGCAGATTTCTTTTGGCTAGTGAAAATTACAGGTACTAATGTACTAATAACATCTCTTGTAAAAGTGAAGGTGAAACCTCTCTATGTACTTACCTTGACTATATACCTCCAAAAATATAACAATGTATATACGCAAAGTTTTGCATTATGACATCATTTGTAACTGCAAATTACTTAAATGTCCAAGTATAGGGGATTGGTTGAATAAACAGTGGTAAGTACAATAAAGGATTATGCAATTAAAATTGAACGTTATTTTACTTACGTATATTACTTTTTCCATACACTTACTAAACTGTTAGAACATAAATATTTATTAATTTGTTTAGATCTAAATATGTAATAAATTAAACTGTTAGGAGTTTCTATAGCCCTAGGGATGTTAGGTCAAAAACTTACTGGTATATACACTGAGAAGGTTTGAATACTTCTGACAAAGTTTGGTGAAGGCGTTTAAGTATGCAAGTATCTGTGCAGTTATGAGGTTACTGTCGATTATGGCCAACAAAATTGACAATAGGCCAAAAAAGGCACTGTCCACAGTGTAGTAGGTGCAACACAGATTTTGTGGCAGCACATGAGAGAAGCAACTAGCTTGTCTTGAAAGAAATTTTAGCTTTGAGGGATGAAGTCAAAAGAAAGAATCTAATCAAGATAAATATTTTTTGAGCAGTATAACCTACATTGAATTCTGAAGGACCAGTAGGTGTATACTAGATTGGGGGAAGGTATGGTTAGAATTTCAGGAATATAAAATGGAAGGCAGAAAATTCTAGGGTTCCAGAAGTTTGGTACTGCTGGAACTAAATACCATATACTAAAAGAAATAAAATTAAAGAGTTAGGTAAAGATTAGATGTTGAAAGATTTGTGTATGAGATAAGGGATAAAAGGAGTCTGGATTTTATTAACAGGCAAGGAGTTCTGAAATGTTAATTTTGCTCTAACCAGGTGTGGAGAAAGATTGGGAAGAAGGTAGGGGAGGGAGGCAACCAGAGGCTAAAAGGCTACTCCAGAAATCCAGAACAAATCTAGACAGGCAGCTGAACTAAGGCTCTTTAATCACTCAGTCACTTGGCAACCTCCATTTTCAATGGATTACTCTGCTAGCTACTCAACTGTGCAAGAAAGCAGAGACCCTGTGGCTTAGGAGACCACTATCATGATCTTTGTGGAAACTGGGGATATCTGCCCGGTTCACAGTATCTGCCCGGTTCACAATGCACTTGAGAATAGAAGTCATTTCACAACTTCTCTGTGTTTCATTCTCCAAGATGACTTTGTCAAATCCTGATATCTAATTTCCATAAGTAACTTCAGCAACGAAATTGGGTCCCAAACTTTAAGGAGATTATGTAGATCAAGCATTATGTCTATTGCATCTAATACAGGACTGTAGCTATAAAGATCTTTAAGAGCAGTATTGTATTTGGGCCTCCCTAGTGGCGCAAGGGGTTAAGTCTCAGCACCATGAAGCTATCTGCAGCCACTGCAGCCTGAGTTCAATCCCCAGCCAGGGAGCTAATCCACATGGCACAGCAGACCTCTCCTGTCTGTCCCACTGCTCACGTCAGCATTGTATTTCAGTCAACCTGTCTGTTCTGTTCCCTACTCTATATCTGGTGAATCCTCTCATTCCATGTACCTCCAGCCTGTACCCCAGTTCTTGTATGCATAAATAAATAATTCTTGAGGGGGAAAAAAAAGAGTAGTATTTTATGAAAGTGTACTTTATAACCTTGTACAGACTATCCTTTTGAGAAATTAAGTCTTCACTTTCTGATATAACAAGTCAAGAAGGCAAATTTTTTTCTAAAAAAAAAAAAAAAAACAACACAGAGTAAAGAATGAAATAACAAATGTTGGCAAGGTTGTGGTAAAAAAGGAACTCTCAACCACTAATGGTAGAAATGCAAGCTGGAACTGCTCCTGTGAAAAATGGTATATAGAATTCTCAAGAAAATAAGCATGGAAATTCTGTTCAACCCAGCAATACCACTTATTAGGCATATAACATGAAATATCTAATACAAAAAGATCTATCTATACCTATGTATATAACAGCATGGTTTACAATCACCAAATCACGGAACCAATCCAAGAGCTCTTCAACAGGTGAATGGATACAGAAACTGTGGAGCATACAGTTGATGGAATATTACACAGGTATGAAGAAAGAGGAAACAAGATGAAAACAATGGCATTTGGGACAAAATGGATGGATCTTGAGGTGATTATGCCGAGTGAAATCAATCAAAAAGTAAAAAATTTCAGATGGTCTCACTCATTAGTGGACTATAAATATTAAAAAATTACACATAAATAATAGAAGAAATAAAAATTTGAATTCAGCAAGAAGAAGATAATGATTACCAGAGGGAATGGGGGAAAGTTGTGGGTGGTGGAGGAGGGAAGCAGATGAGATATGGGCACAGGTAGTTTGGTAGAGGCAGTAAAAAAGAAAAAGCAAAGAATAAATAAAACCCTCAGAGTTTTAATTTCATCTTTTCTATATTGTAACCAAACCCTTATAACTGCAATAAGACAGTAAGAACAGCATCTTTTCAGCTGAAAGAAAAACAAAAAATAACTGTTATTAAAGAGGGCTAGAGAATGAGCTGATTTAGAGCTATAAATTTTTAAAATTATTTTTAATGAAGTAACACTGGCCTACAATATTGTACATGTTTTAGGGGTATAGGTTTACATCTTTTCAATGTATGTTATCAGACTGTTAGGGGGAAAGGATGTCCTGAGCAAACTCCATACAGGCTTTGTGGGCTCCACCCCCCACTCCATCAAGACACTGGGAACTACAAATCCCATGACCACCAAAGGAAAGATTGCGAAGACCTGAGGGCCGAGTTAAGCCCCTATGTTCTCTGAGTATGTAACCAGCCATGTGTGTGTGTATATGTGTGCGGGGGGAGGGGGGGGTGGTGGTGGTGGTGGTGGTCTCTCTTGGCCATCCTGCGCACTTGGCTTTTCACCAGCTCAGAGGATCACTGGGATTCCAGGTCAGGAGAACAGGTAGGACACATTTACGAACTTATCTCCCTCTTTTTCTCCCTGCATTATTCATTTCCCCATTTCCCCTTCCCTTGTAAAAAAACCTTTTATTAACCTTTTGTGTGTCTACAGTTTAGCATTAATAAGTTCCTTTTAAGGGCACGGGTGAGGACCCACAGTCAGGTAACCCATTTTATTATCTGGGTTGCTCTGTAACAAGACCACACCCACCATCAAAACACCTGCACCAAACATACTTTCTCTTCTTAACCAAGATAGGAACACACCCACTCAATTAAGTCCATATAAAAGAACAACAACAAAAAAGATGCACAGGTTCAGAAAAAATGGAAGTGAATTCTACTAGCACTCACTAGTAATTACAACCTTCTAAGTGTTCTACCTCTTTTAAGTTTCCATACTAAATTCAAAATGAAAATGGCATATGGTCTGAAATGGTAAAAACAGATTCAGTACACCTTTGCTTCTTTCACCATTCTTCCCACTTCCCCACCCCAGACTCTCCAATATCTCCTTTAGAAAAGAACTAAAAAACAACATGATTCCAGGCAGGGTAGCTATAGATTTCCTACTATCCTTTCCAACAGGGCCTTCAGAGGTAAAAAGCAATAATCAAACACCAGAGTTGAGTCCCTAACACTCTATTCTTCCACGACTTATATGAAAAACAGCCAGCCATTTTTTTTTCCAACACAGCACACACAGATGTTAACATTACATGTGTAGGCTCGCTGGAGAGAAAGAGAAGAGTGGCCACTGACTTAGGCCACCTGGTCAGGGTCACCGGTAACCTTAGATCCACCTGATAGCCAGGTGTACTGAGAAGATGCATATCATGGCTTTCCTGAACTCAATCAGAATCCCAAGTTCCCTCAGCCTTTTACAATTAATTGCAATACCTAATGTTCTTAGAAATCACTAATTTCAAACCCAGGTTTTAGAGTACACTCACTGCCTAGCCTCTGGCAAATAACTTCACTTAGTAATGTATGGAAAAACTACCTATCTTGCAAGGTAGTGTGGAGATTAGAAACAACATAAGTAAATTTCTTATCATAGTGTTTGGCAGGCAATCAATGCATGAAGACTGTTATTACCAAATGGGTTGTTGAAATAAAAAAGGGACCTCTGACCTCCATATGGTGGTTATGTCACTGAGAAAAGAAGATTTCCATCTCCTTAGAGTCTAAAAATTCAGACATTTTACCTAACAGTGAAAATCAGAAACTTTCTTCCCATTCTTCAAAATGATGCGTCTCCTCATTAACATGCACAGCCTCTGATTACAGTATTTTTGAAGTGACTGTCTTTGCCAGTCATCTACTGAGGATTATAAGTGCATGTTACACTAAAACACAAATATACAAGAAGTCTTACTGGTACTTCTTGGAACAGAAGTGGTATAACTTGGGAAACCAGTACAGGTTGACCACCAGGTATTTGAAAAGGAAAGGAGATAATACCACTTTTTAATCTGGAACTCTTAAAAGTGAAAATAATTTAACCATCTATAAATAAAAATTGTCCCCTACACAAATGGTAATCAAGAGTCTTTCCTATAATTAGCCCTTTTTACCCCCTGAAAGTCCTGCTAAGAGAGTGTTGTATGAAAAAGTGCTTCAAAATAAGTGATAAAGATGACTGCACACTCAGCAGACACCAGTGTGTGAAGGCTGCTAGGTAAATCACGCCAAGGTCATAACAAGATGTCAGGAGATTTCATGGAAAAAAATGAACGACTACAAGCAATTCTGTGATGTACCATGTTTTCAAACAGTGGTAACTTCCAATTTCCTCTTTTTGATTAAGATAGGATATAGCTATCAACTCTAAAAGTTACTATCATCACGAACACTCCCGCTAATTCTGGACAAACATGTTCAAGTAATAATAGTTAGCACCAGAACATATAAGTTACTACAATGCTCAATCACAATATCCCAAATACAATTTTAATCTTGGGGTGGGGAAAGGGTTTTGGAAAGATAGCAAAGGATTGTTCTTTGACCAAGCTAAAGAACAGAAACACAAAGCAAAGTCTCTATGTGCCAAGAAACTGCAACAAAAACAAAAAAACCCTAGTCCCCCACCCCCCCCAAAAAAAAATGACTCCTGGAAGGTAACTGATAGAACCTATGGATTCATTCATACAATGAAGTAAGGTGTGAATAACATTTATGTTCTAGACACCACTGTATGGAAACAGGGATGAGCTAAGACATGGTTTCACCCCTGAAGAAACTAAAAGTCTAAAAAATTATGTTTTAAGAGTTACATTTTATAATAACATTGTATTAATCCGGACAGAAAAAAAGAAACTAAGAAGGAACATTTAAACACAGTAATAGATATAAATGTGGCTTCTGCTCTGAGTTTACTAATGAATTTTGTTATCCAATATCGGGAACCTGATTAAAGTTGTAATTTACTTTCAGAACTTATGACACACGTTTTATAAAGATGCCCCACCCCCCTCCCCACCAAACACAATTTGTAAATTAGGTGCTTTTGAGCTTGACACGTAGGGCGTGGCAATGGGGTTCTCACACAACCTCAATGACATCTGGAGCGCTGTCACAAGCCTGGACATTCAGGTTTCCAAGCAAAGACCAGTTAACTCCCTAATTCTCCCTAAAGCTTGAAAAATCACAGCCACCTTTCTGCGCCGTCACTCCCGCCCACTTACACACATATACCCAGACTAAAGCATACAAATCACATCTCCCACTTCTGGGAAACCTTTAGGAACGAACTACGGAGAAAATACCCCTACACGTAAGATATCCACACTCCTGATCGTTTTAGAGGACAGATTACCCGAAAAATGGGCTCAATCCGTGCAAGAGCCCAAGACCGGGTATTCAGTTCAATGCGAGAGCATCTAATGACTTCAGTCTGAAAAAAACATTCCATTAACTGGCACAAAACCCTGGCGGAGAGGCTTAAAAAGCAACTGTTCTAGTACAGGCAAGGAGTGGAAAGACAGGGAAGGACGAGAGAGGAAACTGAGCGAGGCGAGGGGACTGCGGCGGCGGGTCCCCCCCAAATCGCGGGCACCGCCCAACCGGGGACCTCGGCGCGGCGGGCCAGAGATGCGGGGTGACCTTCCGATGAGGCCAAATCGGGGAGGCTGCGGAGCTCGGAAGAACACGCGGCAGCAGCCGGCTCCCGGGGTGCATTCGCCCGCCCGGCGGCGAACGCCGCGCCGCGGATTCCAGTCCCGGCTCGTCCCCGCGGCTGGTCCCCGGGCAGACACGCGGGATGTGCAATCTCGGCGACCGGGCCCGGCGCCTGGGCCTCCGCTGGAGGTTGCCCGGACACACCCCCATCACCGCCCGGCGGCCCCTACCCTTCCCGGGGCGGCCCGGGGGGCGTCGCTCACCTGCACCGCAAAGCCTGTCCGCCGCCCCGTGAGCGCCGACGCCGCGGCTGAGCAGGCTCCGGCTGGAGAGCGCTCGGCCCGTCTGGGAGGCTCCGCGCCCGGAGCGGCAGGAGGAGGAGTCGGAGGGGCGGCGGCGGAACCTGGCGGCAGGAGGAGGAGGAGGAGGAGGAGGAGGAAGAGGAGGAGGTGGAGGAGGAGGAGGACCCGGGCGCCGGCTCTCTGGAGATCCACCCTCCTCCTGGCCGCTCTGCAGCAGCAGCTGCAGATCACTTCCGGGGCGCTGGAGCAGGGCGGGGCCGGCCAGGGGAGCAACTTCCTGTCCGCGGGCGGAGAGGCGGGTGCGGGGAGCCGGGGCCGGGCCCGGGAACAATGGCCGGGAGGGCGCGGGCGAGGCACGTCCACCCCCGAGTGCGGAGGGCGGGATGCGCTGTTTTCCGGGCGGCTCCACCCTCGGCGCCCGGAGCCGGGAGCGGTGAAGTCACCTCCCCGGGGCCCAACAGTGGCCGCCGCTCTCGCGGAGATTCCCGGATCTCGGCGCCGCGCCGTCCTTGTCTCTTCTGGGAACCAGGAGGGAGTTCTTGGGGAAAGGAAGGAGAGACCGGGGGCCGCCATTTTGCTTCCCCCGGGCAGCAGCTTCTCCAGGGGCGTCTTGGGATGGAGGCCGCACGGTCCTGCGACCGCAGTTTTCCAGGGTGGAGCCGGCGACGTAGCTGTCAAAGCGGAATGCTAGGGGAAGGGTCACTTTCCCCCGCCTGCCTGGAGGGTCTCGGTGGCTGTTCTGGGCCTCACATCTAACTGCTGATCCCCGGAGAACTCGCCTCCCTGAATGGTCTGGGAGCCTTTCTGAGGGGGCTCGACTGCCCCACGACTCTGCAAGTCTGGTCTCTGGTGTGGCACTGAGATAATCACCCTGTGGTGTGTAGCTTCAGTTAGAAGTAGTTCCACTGAATCGGTCGCTTTATTTAAATTCTTCCACTGGTTCGAAATGGATCGTTTGCCTAATGTCCGTTAGCAGCTACACAGCCTTATTCCTTGCCATTTATTCTGTCTCCTCCCCCACCCCAGTTGAGTACCAGCCCCGTGTTTGACAGGACCCATTCAGGAATGCCCAGTGTTCTGGGCAGACATGAAAGCAAATAATATTTACTGAAGTATGGCATATCAGTGTACACAGAGAAAAGAATGGAGGTTTTATTAAATCTGCGTTGGCTAGTAAAGATATTTTCCAGCACAAAATTAGGGAACTGGACGGCAAATTCAGATCCTAACAGGAAGGTCATGCAACCCAGACAATAACAATGTGTGTTGAGAAGTCTGAGTAGTAATTACAGGACTTAAAGTTTAAGCCTGGGTTACTGAAAAATATGACCGAGAAGCAAAACTGTATTTCATACCACGGTGGAGCAATGAATAGAGGAACGACCCTGGGTAGATTTAAGACTTCATGTTGGTTAAGGGGAGGAGCAGGGCAAGTGAAGAGGTGGTAGATGGGCCATAACAGAAATCCAGAAGAGAAAGCATAAGGACCATTATATGAGTGGTTGTGAGCATCCGAAGAAGATGGATTTCTAAAATAGACCGAATGAACTGATTTTGATAATTGGTTGCTGTGTACAGAATCTGGGTAAGAGAAGGGAAGTGGTGATGATGCTTTGTTTTACAGTTGAGGAGACTAAAGGTGTAATTTATCAAATGTAATAAAGAAGATTTGGAATGGGTTAGGAAAGGGGGGTGCAGAAACTAGTGCCATTTAGTACCTGATGAATTTGAAGTACTAGTGGTGCTGCCTCATGGCTGTTACATGGGTCTAGAGCTCAGGGGAGCATCTGGGCTGAGGTTAGAAACACCATAGACTTATGTCACTTCAGATGGTCTGTGCAGTCTCACTTCATGGAGCACAGTTTCAAAGCCATTTTTTTCTTACCACCTTTTCTTGGGAAAATTGCTTAAGTGTTAACATTTATAAAAATTCCTCAGTGGTAATATTTGCCCATCTATAGGCTAATATTCAAATACTTAATAGTTTTCTCAGGTCCATGAAATCATGCTTACAAGAAACACTATATAATTAAAAAAAAAAAAAGGAATGTGACATTGGTAGCTTGTATAGCTTCATAAACTCAAATATCTGCTGAATGGGGAAACTAGGAGGGTGACTTGACTCAGTCAAGAAGACTGAGCAATGAGAGAGGAACATGAAAGCTTCAAACTTGGTTGTTCACAACTATGCTAACCTAGCTTAAAACAGGCAGAAACAGAATGGATCAGTCCAGAGGCTTCAGAAAGCAAAAAACCTACAAACAATAGCTACATCAGCAAGCCAGACACTAATTACTAGTTTTTATTCAACATTTTGAGCACCAAAAATGAGGCACTCACACCTTTGGTTTTTAGATTATTCAACTACAATATTCTCAATTTTCCCTGACTAAAGACTCATTTAGATGTATTCAATAATCGTTTAATGGATAATTTACTGATCTTGAAATGAGAACAATGATTTTGAATCCTTCTTTTTATTTTCGTTCACTAAACGATGCTAGCGAAGTAACTTAACCTCTCTATGCCCTAGTTTCTTTGACTGTAAAATTGAGATAATAATAACTTTCTTCCAGTCAGCTTCTCACAGATATTGTAAGAAATAACAAATTAATGCTTGAAAGCTCTTTGAGGTACTTGGATGAAAGGGCATAATTGTAAGTACATATTATCAGTAATTAGCGCTGATAATGAGTAGAACTCAAGCTTTCCTAAATTTGCTGCTGGAGCAACTCAAAGAACATGGAGAATTCATTTTAAAATATGTTTGGTCTTGTGTGTTTAATTTTTTAGCATTTATGATCAAACTTATGTATTAACGAAGATTGAAAGAGTACAAAGTAAAACGTTTGTTACAATTTGTATGTTCGCTGCTACTTACTGCTAATATATGCTTTTGGAGAGAGAATAAGCTGGGTATGCTTTTGTTAATATCAGATTTTAGAATTAGGTAGATTTATTGCAGTCATTTAATCAGACTTTTCTATTTAAAGCATTACTTATGTCGCTAGAGAGTAATAAGAATTTACATGCAGTTACATGTTTGGCTAAAACTTGAAGGTGAGCATTCCTGTGAATCTTCTTCACTCTCATCATTGTTTAATTAGAAATACAAAATACAGGGGCCTCCCCGGTGGCGCAGCGGTTGAGCGCTGGGTTGCGAAGCTGCCCGCGGCCTCTGCGGCGGCGGTTCGATCCCCGGCTGCTCCCCGGCCACCAGAGGAGGGTCCCACATGGCGCGCAGACCTCTCCTGCCGCCCGCTGCTCCCCTCAGCAGTGTACTTCGGTCCTTCTGCCTGCTCTGCTCCCCGCTCTGGCTCTGGTGAATTCTCTCACCCTCCCGCGCTTCTGACTGTACCCAGTGCATGTATAAACAAAACAAACAAACAAACCAGCAAACAAATAAATAAAGCATGCCTCTATAAAAAAAAAGAAATACAAAATACATAGTCCTGTCAGGTTTTGTGTGATGTTTATCCATATAGTAGATGAAAATTCGCCTATTAGATTAGTGGTTTCTGTGTTTCTTTTTTGAGATGTTTATAAACAGTTAAATATATACATGGCTAGATAATGTACATATATTATACACATATGCTAATTTGTGAAAATATTTTATGAATATATATTAACTATACATATTGTAACAACAACAGAAGTCTCCTAAGTGTGTTGGGAGCCAGACAAGAAAGTAGTTGGTTAATAGAAATTTGTGGAAAACTCCAAATACATGTCCTATTGTAACAGGATGGTCCCCAGGAAAGGGGGAGGTTCCAGGTTTCCTGCCCCACCCAAGGAAGGGTGGAGCTGAGCAGGGAGAGAAGAAGCTGCAGAGGACACTGAGAAAGGAAGGAAGCAGGATGGAGAGCCAGAAGGAGACCTGGAGGAGGCGCATGGAGCCTAGAGACTCGTGAAGAAACTGCCCTTGTCTTTGGGTCGTGGACTGGGTGACACAGATGTGGGTGAGACCCGCGGGGAGGAGACAATGGCAGCTTTTATCTTGATTTTGATTTTGCTCTTTTCCTTCTGGGCTTGTCTGGTTGTTTCTGACCCTTGTCTGTGGGCCCCCACTGGAAGATGCTTTAGACTTGTGGCAGGCTTTGGGTCCTTGCTCTGGGCCAATCCCATTTGGATGGAGTTTTACCCACAAGGGGACGGGTAACTTTGGGTTCTTGATTTAGAAACTAGATTTTTTGCCTTTCCTGTATTGTTTCCAAATTGTATTAAAGTTCCTTCCCATTAAAGTCTCATATGTTTTGTGTGGATGCAGCGGATGGCAGAACCCATTTAGAATAGGCAGGTTTGCGGGGTTTGGGCTGCCCCTCTCCCTGCCCTGTAACACTATGAGTGAAATTATGTGCATATTAACCCATGACATTAACATTTGTATTATTTCATTTTGTTTTCACAACTTTATCATATGCATTGTTCAAAAGCAAACAGGCTCACAGGACTTAAAGACTTTACAAAGTATAGAACTCAAAAACTCTTAAAACTCTCAAATGCTAATTTTCTTCTAATACTTATACCATGGTAACCAGCTTGATACAATAATTTTGCCAGAATATATCTATAACATAGTCATTTTCTGACTTATGATCGATTCCCTAAAGTTCAGCCAAACTTAAATTCTTAAAGCTTAAACTGCAATTCTTATTAATGACTGTATATTCTTGAAGACAAGTATTTTATTCATCTTTGCACCCTTCATGATATCAGGCATTAGTAATCAAAATATTTTAGGAATGAAGATGAGTATATTGTAATAATTAATTGAAGACAGAAAAAAACCATGTGGCCACTTTGGAAAATATTAGGAGTATGTGTTTTCTGCACATTCAGATAAAGATCTTTTGCTTTGGTTTCTTTTGTAATTTAAATTGGTGAGACCATCACCTCAGTTACCTGCTTCATTTTTATTGACCTCAGGCTTTGGAGGGAGTAGGCCTAAGTGGGTACTGTAGATAACAGTCACTTGTCTACCATGTTTCTGTTTAGACTTAGATATTCTAAATGAGCTTTTCTTGTGGCCACTCTAGTGAGAATGTATAAAGGGTGGAGGACTCACAATCCATCTCTATACAATTCTCTTTGTGTCTACCCTCATGGATGATGTATTTCCATGCTTTTTCTATCAGGGAATTAGAGGATAAGATTACTAGATTGGTAGTTCTCAGGGTTTGCTACTCATCACAATCATAGCTTAAAATAATGGAAATTCAGATTCTCAAATCCCAGTATAAACATAGTCAATTGGAAAGTCTTGGGTAACTAAACATATATTTCTCCAAAGAAGACATACAGACTACAGCAAATAGACACTTAAAAAAATATTCATTATCACTTATCAGGGAAGTGCAAATCAAGACCAAAAATGAGATACCACCTTATACCTGTAAGAATGGCCCCTATCAAAAAGACCAGGAACAAGTGCTGGTAAGAATGTGCAAAAAGGGAACACTTACATACTCCTGGTAGTAATGCAGAATGGTCTAGTCCCTATGGAAAGCAGAATGGAGATGTTTCAAAAGATTAAAAATGGACCTGCCATTTGACTCAATAATTGCACTCTAGGCATCTACCCAAAAAATTAAAAAAGACTAATTATAAAGGAAACCTGCACTCCTATCTTTATTGTGGCGCTATTTACGATAGCCAAGATGTGGAAGTAACCTAAGTGCCCCAAAACATGAGTGGATCAAAAGTGTACAAATACATCATGGAATATTAGTCATCAAAAAAGACAAAATTCAAAATTCATGCAATTTATGGCAACATGGATGAAGCTGGAAGGGATGATATTAAGTGAAATCAGTCACTAGGAAAAAGATAAATACCAAATGCAATCACTAATATATGGAACATAGAGAAGCCAAACTAAAGTTCAGGTAAAGACAAGCCTCACCACTAACCCTTGAAATCTGACCATAGAACTGAAACATCCAGAGGGTGGAGGAGGTATAGAAGCAGTAAGAACAAAGAAGGAAACATGATGGGCTATGGTGGTGGACTATGGGTGATTTGGTGGTGGGTGTAGTACAATGGTGTTACCTGATTGGGGCGGGGGATCCTAATGTTATCTCAATTTAAAAAATAAACTTAAAAAGAGAATTAGTACATCATGATAAAGAAGTGGAAAGTCGTGGGTGAAATTCAAGGGTGAAATTGAATTAGTTATATCTATATAGTTATATAGATATAGTTATATCTATAACTATAATATCCTCCAAATTTTGATCAGTCAGATTTGGGGAGTTCTGCGTTAAGTAATTTATGCAAGGTCACATAGAACCCTAAATAGAGCTGGAAACTAAATCTTATGAGTTTTAGTTAAATGTCACTGGATTTTTGCTCTTCTTTTACTGACTACACGTGACGGTATAGAATGGGAGGTGGAGACAAAAATTGCAGTCTTTTTATTTAGTTATTTTTGTTACCATATTCTAATACATTTTTTAAAATTAATTGAAAAGCACTAGAGTCCTTCAAACAATATTTAGCATGTGGTAAGTACATTTAAGCGAATACATCTCCACTGTCTACAGCATTACGTTTGCCCAGGGTTAAATTAGGTATAATTGTATTAGATATAAACATTTCCTATGTAGAAAAAAGATACATAGCAATGTTACTTCAATTTTTTTAAAAGGTTGAAAAAAGTTTATATAAATAAGGTAGAAGGCCTCCCCGGTGGTGCAGCGGTTGAGCGCTGGGTTGCGAAGCTGCCCGCGGCCTCTGCGCTGCCGGTTCGATCCCTGGCTGCTCCCCGGCCACCAGAGGAGGGTCCCACATGGCGCGCAGACCTCTCCTGCCGCCCGCTGCTCCCCTCAGCAGTGTACTTCAGTCCTTCTGCCTGCTCTGCTCCCCGCTCTGGCTCTGGTGAATTCTCTCACCCTCCCGCGCTTCTGACTGTACCCATTGCTTGTATAAACAAATAAACAAATCTTTTAAATAAATAAATAAATAAATAAATAAGGTAGAACCCTCAGCCTTTTTTATTTTTTTTTTTTTGTCATGGAAGCTCTGAATTTGTGTAGCTTAAGATTTCTCTTGAATCTTTTGTGATTTATTAAGAAAAATGTTATATACATATTAACATTTACATTAGCCCACTGTTGGGCAAAATCATCTAAAACAAAGCTTATTTTATAATATGTGTTGAGTATCTTATGTAATTTATCAAATGCTGAAAGGGAAAACAGAATGGTTATGTGACATCACCATTCATGCACATAGCTGAAAATACACTGGAACTGAAGAATTTTTGAAGGATTGAACTAAGTTAATGGCTGACTGATGCGGATGCTACAGCAAAGGGCTATCCATTTCTCTTCTGGTGAAGCTCAAGAATAGCTGGTAAAAGACACCATGAGGATAGGCTGTCCACCCTCATGATGATGTAGCTGACTGGGAGCTGCTGCATGTTGTTACTGCCCAGTATCATGGGAGAGGATTGTACTGCATATCACTACCCTGGGAAAAGATCAAAACCTGAATTTCCATTTCCTTTATTATTGTATTTTCAGGTTTGGACACATCGTTGAGCATAGATTTCCAAAGTGAACTTTTACTATACTTCTTTCACTTTACATTTGAACACACAGGTAAGCAACTTCAAGTTCAATGAACATGATTTAGGTTAAAGATTCAGTTTCAGCAAATCTAATGATTTTTGTGGCTTTTGTCTTTTACTGTTGTCAGAAGCACTTTTCTATTTCATCACTTTTTATAAAGTATTAAGTTTAAATGCAGTGAAATACTTAAATACTTGAGACAAACATTGCTGTACAAAGATGGCTTTACTTTGAAGTTAAGCTCTTAGTTGGCAACTAACACTACTCTAATAACAGCTTTGCAGATTTCATCAATGGCCATGTTGTGGTTCCAATTCAATCTAAAAAAAAGTAGAAGGTGAAATTGGAGGGCATTAACATGTAAAATCCAGTAGCACCTTGCAGTTTTTCTGCTTGGAGAAAATCTCTCTGCCCTTTTCCCTCTAACCTCCTACTTACTCTTCATTCAGTAACTCACCCATATTTCACATCACAACTTAAATGCCACTTTATCCAAGAAGTCTTTCGATACTCACCTTGACTATTGTAGGTGACATAGGCACATGGCCTCCTTATGCACAGTACTTTTCCTGGTACAGATCACATTTTACTGAGATTGCTTATTTGTCTTTCCACTTACTAGGGAGGGCAGGAATTACATTTATTTTGTATACTATTATATTTCTATATTGTATAAATACTGATTTTTAAATGAATAAATTTAAAAAATCACAAAGGTAAGTTTTAATTGAAATAAAGTAGGTTATTCTACAGTAATAAAGAATCTGCAAAATCTCAGTAATTTAACATCACAAATGTTTACTGCTATGCTTGTCTAACAGATACAGTGACAGTTTGCTGAGATCCTCTGCCCCTTGCTGTCATTTAGGAACTCAGCTGATGGAGGCATCAAGTGACGTGTCTCCAAATTCATTGCAGGCACAGAATAGCTGGCAAATCTTGCATTGGCTTTTAAAAAGACATACTTCCTCTCATAACGTATTGACAAAGCAAGTCACACAGTCATAGTCATGCCTATTCAAAATGGGTAATCCCACCACATCTCTCTCTCCAAAGGAGAGAGAAACATAAATTTTTATATATAACCCACTGATACATACCATCTGTCTTAGTTGAAACTCTTTTAGTTGCATGCACATAAACCAAACTCAATCTAGTTTAGGAAAAAAGAAGGGGGGAGGACAACAGAGTAGATCATAGATTTAAAAAAAAAAATTAAAGCACTGGAATACAGGCCTTGATTGTGTATCTGATTGTGTATTTGGCCTTGATTGACCATTGGAACCAGTGATGTTTTTTCCAGATCTTGTCTTTGTTTCTATCTGATTGGCTTCAATTTTTTCCAGTCAGAATGACTGTTCATATGGGTACACAGCTCTTGTTCCCAGCATAAGACAATCCTGTGAGTTTGCGTTTTGAAAAACTATGGTTTTGAAGACCTGCTGTTCAAGTTTGAACCTGACTGGCACCATGTGGGTTTTAAAGACCACACAGTTTTGTAAATGGACCAAACAGATTCAAGCTCACACTGGCACCATTCAGATTGTGTAAAAGGACCAGTCAACTTTGAACTTGTACCAGTGCCAATTAAGTCTCTGAAATGAAGGCCAGTTTTGGAAATGGACCAATCTAGTTTGAAAGGTGGGAACCCTGAGGAGAATATAAAGTGGGGCAGTAGCCACCATCATTCATTGATTGGGATACTCTCATTGAACACTCATTCATCGAGGCCTTCATTCATCAGGAGACCTTTGCATTTGATTTCTACTTGGAACCACTCCCTCAGTACTGCTTCTGCCTCTGGGTAAGCTTCCACATCACCTGCTGACTGGTGCTACTGTCCTATGCTTGCGGCTCTGAAAGAGCTGTGAAATGGTGCCTGATATTGTAACAATTCTTCTAAAAGAGCTGCCTTTCATTGGCTTATTCTAGGCATCTCCAAGAGCTGTGCACCACTGGTCTGTACCTGGCACCTCTAAAGAGTTGTAATATTGGTACTTGATCCTCCACATCACCAGCTGCTGACCTGCACTGCTGGCCTGTGTTCTGCCAACTGCCTTCAGCACCTCTTGGTTTTGCTGCATCTGGCACTGTCTAGCTCAGCCTCTGAATTTCTGCTGTTCTGCTGCTGTGCTGCCTTAGCAGCACTACCTGTGACTACCTCCAGTTGCCACTGTGAGTTGGGTCCCTGGTCTACCACTCATGAGTGTGACACCAGCTCCAGGCTCTTGTTGAAGGGACAGTTTTTGCAGAAGCAGCTTTTGGTTTGAGCTGCTGGACACTATGTACACTATCTGGGGTAGAAGAGTTGGCCATTTGTGGCCTTAGAAATGTATTCCTTTTCCAATCTCCCCTTTGTTAATAAACCCTGTTGTCATTATACCCAGAGCCTGTGTCATGTCTTGTAACTGTGAGTGCACCAGTAAGGATCCACAAACTGTGACATCCCTCAGTTTTGCATGATTTCATGAACAGGAGTCATGGTGTTTGCCATGCACCCTTCAGGTATTGAAAGCTCTAATGATTGATTTTATGTGTCAGTTTGGCTAGACTATAGTATGCTGCTATTTAATTAAACTAACTTAGGTGTTGCTATGAATGCATTTTGTGGATGTGGTAAAATATTACTTTCAATGTGAGTGGACTTCATCCAATCAGCTGAAGGGCTTAAGAAAAAAGCTGAGGTTTACTAGAAAAAAATGAAATGTTATTTCAAGTCTGCAATGTCAACTTCTACCTGAATTTCTAACCTACCCTGTGGATCTATGAAGTTTGGAATTGCTAGTCCCTATGATCATGTGAGCCAATTCATCAAAACAAATCTCTATATAACTGGTTCTTTCTCTGGAGAACTCAGACTGACACAGGAGCCACTGCAGAATATGATAGAATCACTTGACTGGGAGCAGGCAGCTATCCTAACAGTATATCAGTGACAGGAGGAAACAAGATACATGGAGGAATGGGAAAGAAAAGAGGGGGAGGAGGGGTAATGAAAAGTGTATGTGGTAAAGAATACTAGAACATGGCTAAGCATTGACTCACATGCAACTAGTTTTAGGTTACCTAATCTTGTAATGTATGATAGTCACACAGTCATATGATTATTTTAAAATTAGCAACTCAATTCAGATGAATTTATTCACTTTCAATTTTGTCAGTGGAGGATAAGTTTTCTATAATTCATGTCTTAACAGTTTCAATTTTTCTTATTTCATTTCTAAATAAATGTATTAATTTCCCATTGCTTCTGCAATAAATTACCACACATTTAATTTCTTAAACTGATACAAATATATTATTTTACAATTCTGGAGATCAGAAGTCCAACATGGCTTGGCAGGAATATATTCTGCCAGAGACTTTAGTAGAAAAGTCTTTTGAGAGCTCTTATTTTTGCCACATTCCCTCTTCTTTGTGCTTTCTAGCCTTTTCCTCCATTCTAACAATTGTTCATTAAACTTTCTATACCTCTTATTTTATGTACTTTTCCTGCCTCTCAATCTACATTTTTCTGCTCATTTGTCATTTGTTGAACTCGAGTGATTTCATGGATTTCTCCAAAATTTGCTTTATATGTAATTTTCAACTTATCTAGAGTGTTGTGCTGAGTAATTTATAGTCAAGTGATTGTTGGCTATTGAAAGATTTTTATAAATTTATCCTTGCTTCTAAATCAATTTTTAAAAATTGCCTACTTTTATACTCATAACAATAGGTATTATTGTTAGTTAAATAAAGAATGAAATCAAGATAAGGTGAGTAGATGCAATGATCTTTGGATTTGTCCTGAAAGTTACTATGGATTTAAGTGGAAATGAAATCTGTTCAGAGGGAAGGCCAAAAGCCAAAATCACACATATGTATTAGTTTTGTATTTCTGCTATGAGAATTATAATAAACTTAATGACTTAAAACACAAATTTATCCTCTTACAGTTCTGCAGTTCAGAAGTCTACCTGGATTTCAGAGAACTAAGATCAAAGTATCAATAGAGTGCATTCTAGAGGCTGCCTTACTTCCTTAGCTCATGATTTTTTCCCCTTAACTTCGAAGTGAACAACATTTCTTTGGTTATAATTTCCACATCCCTCTTCTACTTTTAAAGACTTAGTTATAGATTACATCGAACCCATCCAGATAATGAAGGATAGCTTCCTTACCTTAAAATAATCTGATTAGTTGATTAACTCCATCTGCAACTTTATATTCCTTTTTCTAAGTAACATAACATGAGCACAGTTTCAAGGATTATGACATAGGCATCTTTAGGAGTAGGAGTATTTTATATCTGCAACAATTAACTAAGGAGAGGATTTGACATTAAGTATATTTGACATTAAGTAAACACCTTAATTTGGAGTAGATGGTAACAAAGAAGCACTGAAGACAGACTAATCCATGATAGTGGTAGTACTAAACATTTTCATAGGCAAGAAAGAACTTGGATGTGTCATGTAACTGTTGATAGAAAAAAATACACGATGGCCAATTTGCACTGGTAAAAAATATTAAAATTTCTGAAAAGAATATAAAATGCATGACTTATCTCTTAAAAGATAAAAGTAATGACAGTAGATAACTTTAAACAAATCACCCAGAAACAACAAAGTTTCTTCTTCTTAAATTGAGTAAAAATTACAAAAGGATTATATTCTACAACGATGAAGTATTTTGAATTTTGGATTGTAAATTGCTAAGCAGTTTTATATAGCTTCTCATAGCTATGCATAATGTTCACTTAGAGTTTAACATTTTTAGTGCTATTTTGGCTTTATGTCTGGAATTTTTTGATTTGCTTCTAAACTTAGAGAGAAAATACTGGGCATACTTTCATTTATGCAAATGTACAGCAACTAAAGGTTACCTTTATCCCACTATTTACCCAGTTCTATCTCACCGTTCAGAAAAAGTCACCAGGGTGGAGCACATTTATACAGCACAAAAAAGTTTCACTTTTTCCTTTTATTCTTGTTATGAACCACAACATATTCATTGTCAAAGAGAGAGTAAAATGAAAATTCTCTATTCCTTTTAAATTTTCTGAGGTTTGCTAATATTAAAATAAAAACTAAACTACATGTGGATAGTTAATACACTAGCATTCTTTTAGGTGCTGAAAGCTTATTAAATGTAATACAAAGTCTAAATCCCATATATCTGTTTTTGAAATGACTGCTTTAAAATATAATCTATAGCTCTCTTCTTCTCTATTCTACTCTGACTCAATGTATTTAAACCTTCGCTTTTGGGGACATAAAAAAAAATAAACCTAAGAATCCCAAAGAAAAATCATGGCAACAATATATTAATATACAAATGTGATTTTAAAGTTAGAAGTGTCCTAAATCACATGATTTTTCAGGAATCATTTTACCATTACTCTTGGAAGAAGAACAAATGATCCTATTGCCCATCTGTTTCCATTTCCTAGTGAAAAAGAACTCAGTGATAGTGAGTGGATAAGTAAAAATGAAAGCAGTATCAGAATTCTAGTCATCTTTAAACCAGGAGTAAGTAAGGATATCTATAATACATGCGTCACTGTAAGAACTGGAGAGAAGACTTCCTTTGAGAAAAGTTCTTGGTCCATGCATGACATCAACTAATGGTTTATTGATAGGAATTGGCTCTTGCAGTCTGGAAGCTGAGAGGTCTCAAGAGCTGTGAGTCAGCACCCCAGGGATCCAGGAGAGCCCCTATTGTGGCTGAAGTCCAAGTACAAAAGCTCAAGAACCAGGAGAGCCACTGATTTAAGTTTCAGTCCAAAAGCTGCAGGCGGGAGACTCAAGAAGAGCCAATGTTTCAATTTTACTCTAAAAGCAGAAAAAAAAAAAAAAAAAGCTGATGTCTTAGTTGGGAGGCAGTTAAGCAGGAAGACTGAGTTCTATTTGTGTTCTATTCAGACTTTCAGCTGATTGGATGAAGGCCACCCACATTAGGAGGACATCCATATACATCTCTCTCAGGATTGCGTGTGTGTGTGTGTACCTTGTCACTTACTAGAAAAGTGACAGTAGAATGTATATATGGGGACCCTACTTAATTTTGAAGTACTTTTTTTGTGTAGAAGAACTAGGGTATAGGTTAGAGGTGCAAGGGTGAGATGATTCACCATAATGGGAAGCAGAACAGGCAGATTTACTGAAATACACTGCGAAGGGGAGAAGCAGTGAGTCAGGAGAGGTCTGCTGCACCGTGAGGGTTAGCTTTCTGGCCGGGGATCAAACTCAGGCTGTAGTGGTGATAGCACTGATGATTAACCAGTTGGTTACCAGGGAAGCCTGAGGTAAATTTTTGAGACAAAAATTAATATATCTATATTCCCCCCAGAATAGAAAAACAATCCTGATTTCAAACCATTTACCCCATTCCTACTACTACCATCTTCTTATTCTGACTCTGGTTTTCCATTGTCATGGCAAAAATAGGTAAGGGTTTGCTGATTACCAGAGGTCTGCATTTTCTCTGAGGTTTAAATAAAAACATAAATAAGAAATGAAATCTTTGTGAGGAAAATGAGATGTGATAAACTAAAACCAGTTGGTTCTTAGAATTTTTGTCTCAAAAACTTACCTCTTAATTATGCAGAGTTCCCAAATATACATTCTACTGTCACTTTTCTAAAAAATGACAAAATTCTGATAGAGAAACTAGTGTGTTTGATTATTCAGTGTGTCAGAAGTATTAACAAAAAGGGTATCTAGATAAATTTTTCTTTTACATTTCTAAAGACTTTAATAATAGAATTCTTGCTACTGAGTAGAATCCACAGTTCAAAAATGACTCTCTTTTAAGGATAAAGTCATGCCTTTCCAAGTTTTTTAATGATGGGAGATGCCACAGTTACTGTGACTTTTTCCAGGAAAGTCTTTTTAAAATCTGAGACAAATTATCATTAAAAACACAAATTAGGAAAGAAAGATGGTAAATTCCAGAGATGTGGAATCATAGTTGTGTCTAAAATCTTCCTCTTAAAATTTTTAGAGCTATGACTTATTTACTTAACAAAATGCTGATATTTCTACATTAGCTGTGGCATTCATTTATTCAACAAACATGTACTGAGTATCTGTTTTATTCCAGTACCAATCAAAAGGCTAAGGAGATTTGACAGAGTATTTTTCTAGGATCAGATTATCTCTTGGTGGGACAGTTAAGTAAATAGGCCTTCACAATGCAAGTGCCAAATAGGATGGAGACATGCACAGAGGGCAATAAGCCACATCCTATTACTGAGGTGAGTTGGGTCAGGCAAGTTGTCTGGGAGATGCAAAGATTTAAGCTATCTGACGAGCAATAAGTATTGTTAGAAGTGACTTACAGACAGAGGCAGCACTCTCCGACCGGCAGAGAGGAGGAAAACAACAAAGTAAAACGGCCCACAAGAACAAACGACGCAGCAAGCGGGACTGTGAGTGGAAAGGAACTAATGCAGCCACCACACCCCGTGAACGGGAGCTGAGGCGAACCCTGCAGGATTCGCCGAGGCGGTGAGTGAACGGCTCCGGGCGCCATTAGAGAAGAACAAAGACCACGGGAGACGTGCACACAGCCCGGGCTGCCGGTAAGCTTGCGCGGACGCGCTTGAAAAGCAAGTGCAGACCGGGATCGCTGCTGCCCAGGTCCCCGCGCCTGCGACCTAGGCTTGGGAGACGACCTAGGCTTGGGGGAGACGCGCAGAGGTCCTCACTGAGGTGAAGGTCCCTCCCTGAGTGAGCAGGAACCAGGCGCCCAGGCACGGGAGTGGTGCAAAAGGCGCCATTCCCGCGCCACTGAACTGGGCTACAGCCCGTGTCCTGGAACTGAGGGCTTTGGAACTGAGACCCGGGGCACGAAATTAGGGGCGTGGGTTCCCCACGACGGTGGGGCACAAGGCAGACACAGCACCCCAAAGCCGTTGAGGTGTACCCTACCATCCCCGCTCTGCTCCCTGTCCCACAGGGTGGAAAATCAGCTCCCCAAGGGCTCTAGGAGAGATCTCTGGCGCCACCTAGCGACTTGAAGCCAGCACAGGCTCCTGAAGGAGCTAGTGGCCAGCTGGGGAGTTAGCCCACACCGGGCCCCTTCCGAACAAGCAGTCTGAGCCCACAGGGAGAGCGAGCACCCACAGCTGGGGCAGACCAGGCGCGCAGAAGAGTGTGCCTGAGACTGGACACGCAGGGAGTGTGTCCCACATCACCATTTTAGAACAGGGACATTTCTTCAGTAAAGACTACCTGCACAAGGCTTCCTCAGGAGCCAGAGGTGAGCAGGGGAAGTTTGCCCACGCCAGACCCCCTCTGGCCTGCAGTCCAAGCCCAGAGGGGGAACAGGAACCCACCGCTGGGGCAGACCAGGCACACAGGGGAGTGTGTCCCCACATCGGCATTTTAGGACAGGGACCTTTCTCCAATAAAGACTGCTTGAAACTGACAGATGACTCCTGGAGGAACCAGAGGGGAGCAGAGAAGCCCACCCAAGATGCCGGCCAGTCCCAACAACACAGTGTCCCAATGCATACGGCAAATTAGAAAACAGACAGTAGGGAGGAGAAGAACCACACGCAACCTAGCAACTCTCCAGAGAAAAAGCACACCACAAAAAGAAAACCAGCCCCCAGATGGCAACGACAGTAACTTGGAAGAACTTCTGAGCCTTCCAGAAAGAGAATTTAAAATTGCCGTGATTAAAAAACTGACAGAAGTCATAAAGGAAAACAATGATAAGGGAAAAATAATCAACGATCAGAAGAATGAAATTGACTCCCTAAAGAGGGAAGTAAAAGAAATGCAGGAGATCAAAGAATTAGTGGAAGAACTAAAGAATTCTGGGAAAAGCAATGAAAGCAGAATTGATGAAATGGAAGAACGAATAAGTGCTCTTGAAGACACAGAAATAAAAAGAACCAAAACAGAAAAGGAAAGAGAAGTACGAAGGAAAAAGAATGAAGAAAGACTTCGGGAACTATCTGACTCCATGAGGAAAGGAAATATAAGAGTTATAGGAATACCAGAAGGAGAGGAGAGAGAAGTAGGAACAGAGAAAATATTCAAAGAGATAATTGAAGAGAACTTCCCAAATGTGAAGAAGGAGCTGAAAATTGATATACAAGAAGCAAGAAGAACACCAAACTTCCACGACGAAAGAAAAAATACAGCAAGACACATAATAGTAAGCTCCCTAGAATCCAGGACAAGGAAAAAATAATGAAGCTGGCAAGAGGGAAAGAAACAGATAACATTCAAAGGAAAGCCAATCAGGCTGACATCAGACTTCTCCGAAGAAACACTACGGGCAAGGAGAGAGTGGAGGGAACATAGTCCACAGACTCCAAGAAAACAGATGCCAACCAAGAATACTCTATCCCGCAAAACTCTCCTTCCTCTTTGAAGAAAGATATGGACCTTCCCAGACAACAGAAACTCCGGAATTCATTGCAACTAAACCCCCACTCCAAAAAATAATACAAGGAGTCCTAAAGCCAGAACCTCAGAGGGACGAATAACAATGAAAGAAGGCAAAAAAAAGTTATTAAAGAAATAAATAAATAAAATCAAAGAAAGACAAACACAATGGCAAATACAGATGTTAACATATCAATATTAACTCTAAATGTAATGGAACTAAACTCTTCAATAAAAAGACACAGAGTTGCAGCCTGGATTAAGAAACAAAATCCAACCTTTTGCTGTCTCCAGGAAACACATTTAGCTACAAAAGATAAAAATAGGCTCAAAGTTAAAGGATGGAAAACAATCCTACAAGCAAATGGACCAAAAAAGAAAGCAGGAACAGCTATACTTATATCAGATAAAACAGATTTCAAACTCAAAAAGATAAAAAGAGACCCCAATGGTCACTACATTATGATCAAGGGGACAATACTTCAAGAAGAAATAACACTCATTAACATATACTCACCAAACGAAGGAGCACCAAAATATATCAAGACAACTGTTGTCCTCTCTGAAAACAGCATCAGAGAAAACACACATACGTAGTGGGAGACTTCAACACACCACTATCAACAATGGATAGATCAACAAGA
>NW_026555331.1:78184706-78304888 GCF_014898055.3 Talpa occidentalis
AAAAAAATTGTGTCTTACTGTTAAACATTTTTTAAGTAATAAAATATTTATGAGAATAAAAAAAAAAAGAAATATGCAGACTTACCTGAAAAACAAACTGAAAACCAGGTATGAGTCCTCACCTCTGCAGTACTTGATATAAGACAGTTTCCAAATGAGTTCCCTGAGTACTAAATCTCCATCTTCTCAATTTTAAATTCTGTCATACCATAATGAAAGTCACTTATGTACCTGTTCATTGGCATCCTGGGCATGAAAATATCTTCAATAATTATACTTGGTAAAAAAGAGGACAAGACACCATTTTCCTTTTCATCTATGATGTAGTTACTAAAAAAGTTGCTTGGGAATGGCTCATTATTCAGATATTAATCATTCTTTAAAAAATATAGTGCAGTATATACATTATATCTTAACAAAGATGTTTTAAAAAGACATTTATAGTGCACTCCATTCTCCCCTCTGTAAGTCACCCTCCCACCTTGAGGCAGCATAATTTGGCACATAAGGGTTTCATTAGTTGAGCTGACTGTCTCTGCGTGTGTCCCTCTGCAGTGTTCTCCATCTTCTCTGGCACGTAGCCCAGGATGAATATCCTTTCTCTTTTCATGGCTGTGCCACTGCATATGAGCTGAAATCCTATCTATTGAGAAATTTGCTATGCAACCTCCAGAATAACTCCATATAAATATCCTCATCAATAAAAAAAAAGAGAAAGAGAGAGAGAAAACAATTGAATGGAATGTTTGGAAATGGTACCAAGGCACTTCCTCAACTTTGAAAAAAAAATCCATCTATAATGTTTTTACTCACTAATCTATAATAATAGAATTGAAAGGGTAAGTCAGGACAACTGAAATTCCTATTACTGGGAGATTCTGGAGAACATACAGGTTCTCTTCAGCAGAGAGATGAGATAGGAACATGAGAAGATGAGAGGGGAGGTGGTTCTCTTTTCTATAGGCTTATTTCTAAAAGGTCAAAAAAAATTCAGGGTCTCCCATTGACCTAGGGGTTAAGTCTCAGCACTATTGCCACTACAGCATGAGTTCGATACCCAGCCAGGGAGCCAGCTCACCAGGAGAAGTGAGACCTCTCCTGTCTCACCTGCTGCTCTCTTTAGCAGTGTGTTTCAGTAGATATGCTATTTTGCTCCCCATTTTGTCTCTGGTGAATCCTCTCACTTCCAGTACCTCTGGTCTACACCACAGTTCTACATACACACAAAAAAAAGGTTATAAAAAATTCAAATGTTTTGATAGGGAGCAACAGAATTGATAAAATAAATATATGACAGATATAGTCATATAGGACAGATTTTTCTTGGTTAAAGAAACAATGAATTTCCATTTCGATTAATGGAAATGGGGCATTGACATTGCATGTTTAGTGGTTGGGTGGTTGTATGAGGCCAACTGTTTCTCAGGTTACACTTATAAACTCTGGACAAAATATAAGAAAACAACTATATGAAGACATTAGAAAGTGAACAAAGCAGGCAGAAAATGGAGGGGAATCAACACTTGGGAGGAAAGACAGTAAATTTTCCAGTTTTTATGACTTTACCTGATGGTGGGCTCCAGTCAGTTTCTCACAGGGTAGTTAATTATAAATTTATTTTTTATAAATAAATAGGGCATTATATTATATTATAAATAGGGCAACAATGACACATAGTGACAGTTGACCTTCAGAAACTTGGTATCTTATATGATAAACATGCAGTGTCAATGCTTGGCACGACCACAGCTTAAAGGCAAAGGAGAATATTCCAGGAAGGAGGCACTATAAAGCTATCTCCAGTTTATGAGAATAAACTTTACCTGAGCATCTGATTGACCGTTCAGTATGAGTATGCACAGCAGAATTCAAGCAGCTTGTACAGTGCTAAAAGGACTGAACAGAGATATCAGCTGCTAGAGGAGACAGAGATTAGAGCTTGAGGTCTGCCAAATTTACTGTCTACTAGACCAAAAATCAGTAATCTTGAGAGGAACTTACCAGTGTTCAGAGTCTCTACTATGTATAATAGTGTATCCAGGATACAACCTCAAATTACTAAACAAAAGAAGAAACAGAAAAATGTGAACAATATATAAAGGAAAAGATAACCTTAAATCTACAATATAATTAGCAGACAAAGACTTTAAGGCAGTTATTATAACCATACTTAAAGATGTTAAGGAAAATATAATTTTAGTGAACAACCATTTGGAAATCTGAGCAGAGAAGCAGAAGCAAAAACCAAAAACAAACAAAAAATCCTAAAGGAAATTCTAGAACTAGATATTAAGATATGTGATATATCGTAGATAAAGCTAATGGAAGATTAAAAAATAACAGAAGCAATAGTATACTTAAAGATAGGACAATAGAAATTACCAAATTTGAAACAAACAAACAAACAAGGGTAGAAAGCCTAGAAAAAGATGAACAGAGCCTTAAAACTAATTGTACAATATCAGTATTTTTTATTATGTGCAATTGAAGTCACAAAAGAAAAGGGTTAGGGAGAGGGCAAAAAGGGAAGAAGGAATGGCCCAAAATATAGATAATCAATGGCTAAATTACTTTCAAATTTGGAGAAATAACCTAGATGTTTGGAAAACCCCAGTGAGATAAGTAGAAAGAGAGTCATACCTGGCATGTCAGTTATTTTGTATGTCAATCAATCTACTGAAGCCCCAAATGAAAGAGAACATCTTTAAAGCTGCCAAAGAAAAGCAGCACATTATAAATAGGGCAACAATGACACATTGTGATGATGGACTTTTCAGCCAGTATCCAGAAGGCAATTAATTAGCATATTTAAATGCTGAAAAATAAAACCCTAGAGTTTAAAATTCTATTTTATATTTGGTAAAAAGATTTGAAGCTTTACCTCTAGCAAAAATACTCTTTAACAATTTAAGTGACAAAAACGAATTTTAATATAAATGAAAGCTATGAGAATTAATCACCAGTAGACCAATACTACAAAAAATGCTAGTATCTCTGTAGTATCTAGTATAATTTGCCAAACAGTATGTGCCATGTTTTATGTAGCAGTTTGTGTTTCCCAAAAGCCAAGGCAGAAACAAGTTTGCATGTGAAGTAACTTCTTGGGTAAGTGTTTTGGGTTGAATTGTGTCCCTCTCCCCCCATTTTGTATGTCAAAGTTCTAATTAACAGTACCTCAGTCTGTAACTGTAACCATATTGGAGATTAGTTGTAAAGAGGTAACCAAATTAAAATGAGGTCTTTAAGATGGTCTTTAATATCTACCTAATCCTTATAAGAAGAGGAAATTTGGTCACACAAAGAGGCACAGGCATGTGAACACAAAGCGAGAAATCATCCACCTGCAAATCAAGGAGAGAGGCCTTAGAGAAAAAACAACCTGTTGAGACCTTAATCTCAGATTTCTAATCTCCAGCTTTCTAATCTCCACCATGGCAGGAGACAGGCCACTGTTTATGTGTTCTCACCCATGCACTCACAATTGCAAGACAACACTCAGATCAGGGTGCAACAAAAATGGGGTTTTATTAAGGGATATTGGAAAAAAGGAAAGAATTTCTAAGGTCACAATGGCCAGCTGTCCTACCCCAGATAGGATCTGCAGTGTGCAGTGTGCCAAAACAAAAGCTGACTGTGCAAGATGGTGCTGTCCCTTCAATGAGACCCTGCAGCTGGAGGCACACAAGCAAGTGGTGGACCAGGATCCAATTCATGGTGGCATATGGAGATGAACACAGGTGAAGCTGCTTGAGATGGCTCTTCACATGCTGGGCTGTATAACACCAGATGCCAGACTGCACAGTGCAGGATGTAACAGCACCTGGAGGCAATGCTGGAGGATCAAAAGCAGTGGATAGTTCTTAGAGGTGGCTAGATTCAGGTGGGCTCTGCCAGTCACAGCTCAGCAATATTCTCATCTCTGCCATATTCACCAGTGTTACAGATTTTAGAGATGCTGGGCATAAGCCAACAGCAAACAGTTCTTTTAGAGACACAGGGCACACACTATGCTCTCTGCAGGTGGTGTCAGAAGCAGGGCTAGAGGCAGGTGTAGTGGTCACGTCTTTGAGAAGTTTTACAGAAGTCTTCAAGTCTGCAGAGGTCTCTGCTCTGATGACTCTTCCCCATGAATCTGTCTCTGAATGTCTTTTTAGGAGTCCCCACAAATCTGATGTGAAACTGATAAATGGTTCAAGTTGGCTACCATTCTGGCTTCAGGGCCATATCCTCTTCAGGGCCCCCATTTTTTGTGCCTGATTGGTCTGTTTACAATCCCAGCTGTTTGATGGGTGTCAGCTGAGGTCCAATCTGATTGGTTCATTTACAATCCTAAATGATCTCAAGAATTTTGAATGGCACTGGTGAGAGTTTGAATCTAATTGGTTCATTTGGAGCTCAAACCTGATTGGTTTGTTCACAGTTCTGGTGCAGTGTTTAATTGTGCTGTTTAGATCTGACCTCCACTGAGGTTGGGCAGGGTAACAGTGATGGGCCCTGGAGTGCAGTGCTGCACAAGCTGCCATGTCGCTGGGGCTCATGGGTATTGTCACTGTTAGGGTCTGTTCAGGCTGGCCTGGGCACTGCTGCAATGTAGTATAGGCCTATTCTGTGGGAACTCTGGGGTGGCCCATGCTGTGGGCCTCTTTTTTCCTTTTGTGACTCTTGCCAAGGCTGAGCTAGGCAAGTACTGAAGATGCCATTATTGGAACCTGCCAAGCTGGCCTGGGGGCTGTCTATAAGTGACACACTGAGCTTGAAGTCCTGGCACTGTGCTGGGACACTTGTCCAAGCATCCTCTAATGGGGATCCATGGGACTGTGGGTGGGGTGGGGGAGGGGGGTAGCTACCACTGTTGGAGCCTTCTGGGTTGGCCCGGGGCTGCCATATCCAGCCCAGGCTGATGCTACCAGAGTATGGAACTGGCCCTAGGCCACATGTGCTGGGGCAGGCCCTCAAGTCTGGCTTCTGAAGTGCTGAGTTGGCTGTCAGGCCACAGGGAGCCACAGCAGCTCTTGTTAGAGAACTATGAGAAATTGAATTTCAGTTCTCTAAGCCTCCCAGATTGTTGTTGATTGTAGCAAACTAACACAGAAAGTGATCCTGACAGACATGGTAAACAAGTGAGGTAACAGGAAAAGAAAAGAAAGGCAGCCAATAAAAGATGTATTATCAAGCTCTGTGGGAAACAGCCAATGTGAGCACTCTAATGTAAAGGACTGAGGGGATCAGAGTAAAGATCATAGTAATTAAAAGAACAGGCTTTGTAGTTAGGCAAATGCAGATTCCATCATATAGCTCTTTATCTGTAATATTACCACTTAATGAGAATAAAACAGTCCATGTAAAACTCTTAGGCACTATTAGACATATTTTAAGTGCTCTGTATCATTATTTAATTTCATGGCAACTCTGAGATTTGTATAAGAGATAATTTCTTTTAAAATATTTCTAACAATTAAATTGATTAAAATGTTGGGAACCTTGGCACAACAGACCTCTCCTGTCTCACCGGCTGCTCCCCTCAGCAGTGTATTTCAGTAGATCTGGCCGTTCTGTTCCCCACTCTGTCTCTGGTGAATCCTCTCACCCCCCATACCTCTGGCCTACACGTCAGTTCTTGTATGCATAAATAAATGAATCTTTAAAAAAAAAGTTGGGAAACTTAACTCTGTGTGGTTTATAGAGTTTACTACTGTGTCTTAATAACTACTTAATACATTAAATGTTTAAATCTATAGTATATATTCAATAATAACTCATGTAATCATACACATATGATTTCATGTTGATGAGGCTGAGATTACTGAAATTACATTCCTTTGTGTGCTGAATTTCCTGCTCTACAATCACATATCGCTAAAATATAACACATACATACATATTTTATTAGTGACATGTCAGGTGTTTCTTCCTCTAAGTCCCAAGTTTTGGAAAGGGACTTTTGGTGACTCATTACCTTGGTATCTTGTGGTAACAAGTGACTTTGTCATCTGCCTACGGCCTCCAAGCAAGGCTTCCTGAAATAAAGCTTCAGTTCCCTAAATGCTGACTGAATCCAGTAGCTTTGAACCTCTGTAGATGCTGTGGCTGAGTTGCCAGCTGCACATTCCTGGAATTACCCTTGATATAAGCCTCAGGGAGGCCTCCTGGCAAACAGGAGAGTATTCTATAACAGAACTGTCAGGTACTTAAGTAAATTACTTTAATTATAGAAAACACAAATGCTTCTAACAGAATTAGTGATCAAGGTGAATTATCCTTTTATTAGCAGTAATTAAGAGGAATACAAATTTAAGTGCAGAAGTTCTATCTTCATATTTTAAAAAAGGATTATCAGATTACGTAAGTCTGGAAATACCAGTTTACTTTTAAAGAGTTTTATTCTTTAAGAAAATGCCAAAAGTATTTTAAATAGTTAAATTTCTATTGAAAGCATGATAAGCATTTTATTGATTTCAATAAAAAATCCATTTGTGTGTTTATTATAAGCAGTACTAGGAGTTGGGAGATTAAAATAATAGAATTTGTTTTAAAATGGTCACTCATTTATTTAACTCTGTTAAATAAATAAAGTTAAATAAATTATGGACCAAGTATTACTGGGCATTAGCCCATGTGCTGTAGTCATAACTATGAAAAAATAAGCCAAAAATTACTACCTTCACATTTGAAAGAAATATTTCAATAAACAAAATATCCAGAAAAAATTATGAAAGACTAATGACCCCAACAGTTCCTTATGTTCAATAAATGTCGAAGAAAACAGTCAATTAAATTCCAAATGATGAGTCAGGGATAGACAAATTATTTCCAGTTTTCAAAGTGATTTACCAAAATCAAAACAAAAATAAAAATAGAAACAATCACACATTACAGATAACTAAGAAAACTACTATGAAAATAGCTAAGACAATAACTGAATAGTCAAAGTCAACCATTTAAAAACTGTTAAACACATGTACCAACAAGCAATCCCAAATAGATCTACATGTCCTTCAGATCTAATTCTCACTGGATTCCAGAGACAGAATAAGATGAAAGTTAAGGTGAGAGAAATATCTATCAGTCATCTGAATGTTCTTTCAAGGTCTTAGTGGGTTCTCTTGGATGTTTGATAGGCTCTTCCTATGTGTTCAGAAATTCTGTTTCTTCTGTTCAATTAGAGCAATCAAGTTGTGGCAAATTGAGTCATATAAACTAAATTCAAGAGTCCTAACAAGGCAGAGTGATTATGTCACTTTATTCATCAATGTCTTTAGAGTGGACAAAATTCACAGACATCTGATACATTCTTCCCCAGGGGAGAAAAAAGCAACTTGGATGAATTTAAGGAAGTCTCTTCTAAATTATAGAAGAGCTAAAAGAATTATCCTGATGGATGTTGTCTGTTCAATACAGGTATGCTGAGCACTTATTATGTGTGTAGCTGAGGATCCAGATTTGAATAAAGTGGATTCAATTCCACAAAGAGTTAAATCTTAACAAGGCAGTGCAAAGGAATAATTCTAATACATTATGTGGTATGTAGGAGGTACAGGGAAGCACAAAAGAGAAAGTTGTTATGTTATCCCTGGGAGAATAAGTGTTGGCTTCCTAGAAGAGATGATTCTTTAGTTAAATTGAAAGGAGGAGACAGTGGAAAAAATTCATTCCATGCACAGCAACAAATACTTACAGGCACATGGAGTATTTAGGAAATAGCATGTGTCACCACCATTGACTGTGAGGCTCTTTGATCTGCTTACAGGAGCTGACATTGGAAAGAAAGACTGGGAACAGTTGTTTCAGTCATTCAGAGACATGGAATAGAACAATATGATCAAACTTGTGTTTTAGAAAGATAGAACAATATGATCAAACTTGAGAATGACAGGGGATCTATAGGAAGTCAGGGGAAGTTAAGAGAGTTTACCAACAACCCTGGTAAAAATTGCAAGTCAATAGAAATTAAATCAATAGACTTTACATGAGTCCTTGTGTATGACTGAGTACTCAGTAAGAGAAAACGTTTTTTCCAGCACAATGTTGGGTACATACCAATGAATAGTTCTGCATGGATTCTCCTTTTTCCCATATCTATCCAAACAATCAGCAAATGACTAACTTGATGTGTTTATCTCTTATTATGCATTAGACTTCAGTCTTCCCATGGAGGTCAGAAGATAAAATAAATCACTGACTAGATTTTGGGAGAGTAGTCTGTAATATCAATATTATAATATCAATATTATAATACTATAATACCAATTAATATTGGTCTGTAATACCAATATTATTTATTATCAATTGAAGCCTAGCAGTTTCTTTGCTAGAAAGGTAGAAAACATGACTTTTGTTATACTAAGATTCCTTAGGAGTTTGAGAGTCACTGCAGGAGGGGTTGTGTGTGTGTGATTAATTAGTTGGGCTGGTTAAACACTACAGAGAAGAAAACAGGTTTTTTTTTTTTTTTTTTTTTTGACAGCTAAGAACTGGATTTGGGCTATATGCAATTTATCAAAAAGAATATGAGATTTCTACTAAGAACCAATAGGATTTAGGGTCCCTAATTACATACAAAAAATGATAAACATCTAAACATGTATCAAGTTTGATCACTACTGATTATAATCAAATAACCCAAGCATTGCAAAAGTGATGCCCTGCCATGATGACACATTTCAGATTTGGAACACCAGCACTCCTTTGAACCTGCTTAAGAATATTCTTCTTAAACAGTGAACAAATAGCTTCAATTTCAGATGTGCTCTTTTTTTTTTTAAAGATTTATTTATTTATTTATTTATTTGTTTGTTTATTTATTTATTTATACAAGATCAGGGGTACAGGCCAGATTCGCGGGAGGGTAAGAGGATTCACCAGAGACAGAGTGAGGAACAGAACAGGCAGACTGATGAAATACACTGCTGAGAAGAGCAGCGGGCAAGACAGGAGAGGTCTGCCTTACCATGCGGGGCCCTTCCTGGCGGGCCGGGATCAAACCAGCGCTTCAGAGGCTTCGGACAACTTCACAGCATGGTGCTCAACCGCCTGCACCACCAGGGGAGGCCCCAGATGTGCTCTTAAGGCCACTGTACTAGCTATTGAATGTTACATCGTAGGAATTTTAATTTACTGCTATCATTTTTCAAAATTTATCAATTTGTAAAGTACTGATAGTTGATACAGGGTCACTCAACCACTATGGCAAGGAAAATAAAAGGAAAAATAATTGGGATTACCACAAATTAAAAAGTATTCATACAGTGAGAAAAATATATAAGATTATAAAGACATCCTACTGAATGGAAGGAAATATTCAGCTAATATATACTACTGGCCAAAGGTTAACATCTAAAATATATGAAAAACCTACACAATTCAACAATAGAAAAACAAACAACCCAATTAACAGGCAGCAGATCTAACCAGACAGTTCACAAAGTGGGCATCTAGAAAGCCAATAGACATGTGAAAAAAAGTTCATTATGGCTTCCAATAAGAGTGATGCAGGCTAAAACCACAATGAGATACTATCTCTCACACCTGAGAGAATGGAACATGTCAAAAAGACCCAACAAGTGCTAGAGAGGAAGCAGAGAGAGGAGTCCTATTATACTGCTGATGGGAATGTGAGCTGCTACAGCCATTATGGAAAGTGATATGGATTTATCTTAGAAAATTAAAAATGGAAATAACCATACCACCCAACCATTCCACTCTTAGGCATTTATGCAAAGAACATAAATTTGTCAACACAAAATACTACACGCTCTACAATGTTTATTGCAGTACTATTCACAACAGCTAGGATGTGAAAGTAGTCTAACTGCCTGCCAATAGAGGATTAGAGCAAGAAGATGTGGTATGGTCATATGATAAATTAATCAGTCATAGGAAAGATGAAATGTAGTCATTTATAGCAAAAATGGAGGGAGTTCAAGGAAATTATGTGTAAAAAGTAAGTCAGAATGACAAAGACAAATACTGGACATCTACATAGTGGAGTATTTGATAATCTAAAGTACTTAAAAACTAAGACATTAGTGAACACGAGGTTTCAGGTTAAGAGAGAAGTTTGCGAAAAAGGGACAAGGGGACATGATGGATTTTGGTGTGTATCTGTGTGTGGGGAATACAGAACTAATAAAATTTGGTAAAAAACAAAACCTCAAAAGATTTCCTTTATAAGTATGGAGGATGCAAATTCTGAGGATATGAGCTCTAAATCTACTGCCCTGCTATTTCTATTATGCTACCACCGAGGATTCCATCGATGAGGGACAGGAAGAGAAGGGTCCTTGAGTCCTTGGTGGTGGGTGATTTTGATTTTTCAGAAAAAAATATGTAATTCCTTTTCTTAAAAGTTAATTTCCTTTTTTGTATCCAGAATGTGTTTATTGGAATGGTTTCCCAGTCACCGTGACTCAAGATGATTTCAGTGCTGCTTCTCTCTGAAGGAGCATCCTTATTGCTTTTCCTCCTGCAGGCTGGCAGGGAAGAGTGGAGCAGCCAACACACAAGACTACCATTTGCGTGTGGCTATGAAGGTGGTGATTTTACAGCATTCTGGGCATCTCACATCCATGAACTAAGAATTGGGGCTCTGCACCAGGCCTTCTTCTTGTATTTCCTCTTCTCCATTTGTGGAGAGGGGTGAAGGAGATCCTTTCAGAGAGGTATGTTCTGGTGGCAAGGTTGTCATTACCAGAAGGAAAAATCAGTACTTTCCCAAATATTTTTCTTTTATTTAAAACCAGTACAACAGGGCCTCCCTGGTGGCAGAGGGGGTTAAGACACAGCACTGTGAAGTGATCCATAGCCACTGCAACACGGGTTTGATCCCAGGCCAGGGAGCTGCCCCCATGGCACAGCAGACCTTTCCCGTCTCACCAGCTGCTCCCCTCAGCAGTGTATTTCAGTCAATCTGCCTGTTCTGTTCTCCATTCTGTCTCTGATGAACCCTTTCACACATACCAACCCTCCGACCCCCACTGCCACACCTCTGGCCTGTACCCCAGTTCTTGTATGCATAAATAAATAAATCTTTAAAAAAATAAAAATAAAACCAGTACAACATAAAACAAAATTCTGAAAAAGAAAAAAACCCATCTAAACCTACCATATCTGAGAATAATCTCCCAGTTTTTAACCTGCACAGTACACACTTTCATTTTTTTTTTTTAAGATTTATTTATTTATTTTATATAAGAACCGGGGTACAGGCCAGATGCGCGGGAGGGTGAGAAGATTCACCAGAGACAGAGTGGGCAGACTGACGAAATACACTTCTGAGGGGAGCAGCGGGTGCGACAGGAGAGGTCTGCCGCACCATGTGGGACCCTCACCAGCAGGCTGGCCGGGATTGAACCGACGCTGCAGAGGCTGCGGACAGCTTCACAGTGTGGTGCTCAAACACCTGCGCCACCAGGGGAGGCCCAGTACACACTTTTTAAAACAAAACTTGTACCCATCACTACATAACGTTTTACAGTGACTATCATTTGAAAACATACTACAGCTATGTTTGGTTTTTACAGTTCTCATAATGATGATCTATAATGGATATGGAACATTTCTTTGAGTATGCACTTTAATTTACTTAGCAATTCTGTTATTGTCTTTTAGGTTTCTAATTATTCCTTATTCTAGATAGAACGTGGCAGTGGATATTATTGTGCTGAAAGTTTTCATCACTTTTAAAAGGATTTTTTAAGATCAAATTTGGGGTATCTTTGATTTGATAGGTATCCTGTAATATCATGCCAAAAACTACACCCATCTTCAGCATGATTCTTCAATTGCTCATTCTGTCCATCAACTGAGCAACATCCATCAACAGTCGCTTACACTGCCTGACTTTCTCAAGTTGTCCCAGAGTTATTTCTGGAGAGAACAGTGACCTGTGATGAGGTCAGAAGTCTTACACTCACACTGAAGGGGCAAAGCCTGTGAGCTGCTGAGTGCATATGGATCACATCTCTGACCTCAGTGCTACCTTGAAGTATAGACAGTAGAATAAAAATGGTCTTTGAGCTCAAAAGTGGGGTCATAAATGAACACAATATCAGATTCCAGACATAATTCCTGAAATTTATACAGGAATAGAAGATTAAAATACAGAATAATAATGTATTATTTGGCATCTTGAATAGCAAAACAAATTGATTTCAAATGAAAGTAATGTAATTGATCCCACTTGAGATTTTAATGTCTAAATGCATTAAATGAGATTTCCTTCCATAATCAATTCCAAATCAGCAGTTTCTAGTACAATTAACAGATTAAAAATTTATGGTTAATTTTGCACAAGTAATTTGTCTCATTTTTGAAGGTTGTCAAAATATGAGTTGATTTTGTACAGTCTAATTTATTCTCACAAATTAGAGTCCCTGTTTATTTTAGGATCGGATTTTGGAAGAAGGTGTTTTGCAATGTCTTCAAATGAGAAAAAAGATTTTTCTCTCAAGCTATTTACATTTTACCCTCACTTCAGTCCATTTTGCTTTAATGGTAAGGGCTGTCAGTACTATTGTCAAATAACTCATTTTTATTACCAGGGATTTGTTAAAAAATCTGTTACAGAACCAAGTACTTATTTTATAAATAACAAAGCAATATTACATAATGATAACTGTAAATCATAAGGGATGTGAGGAAAACCTATTTGTTTGAAGATTTGACACACAAAAAAAGGATTGTGACATATTTGATAGGTTAACGAAATAAGTTGTCATCTTTAAATCCTGAGGGGTGTGTGTGTGTGTGAGGGGGGGGGTTGTGAGTGAGAGAGAGAGAGAGAAGGAGAGAGAGAGAGAGAATATGAAAGACAGGTTGGAAAGAGGCACAGTTCTACCTGACAAGTTGAGATGCTTCAAGCATGTGAAATTATAATATCACTTTTGATAGAAGGCTATATGCTTTAGGTTCTAGCATATAGAAAAGGTATATATTTTTTTGTAAACATTTCCTTATGATTTGTTATTTTGATTTAGAAAAATATTTCAGTCTAGAATTTAAAAAAGTAGCGAGTGTAGCTTCATTTGTTGAGTTCAGCTGAGGAGGTACCTCAGCAAACTCCCTCACCCACCAAATCTTACAAATGACTCAATCTATTTGCAAAGCCTCAGCGATTATCTTTGGCTTCTGGGCCTCTTAACCCTGAAGACTCAAGGATCACATTACACATCAGGGTGCACCAGCACCACCTAGTGGTCTCAAACAGGTTCAACCGTTCCTTGGAGGTAGAATTCAGAATTCCTCTCAGAGATGAATTTCATAGAATGGAAGTACCAGGATTCAGCTTCTATAGAATCCAATTTGTGCTCGGTAGTTTTGACTGTACTTTGTTAATCTTCTCTCTGGAAATATCAGATTACTATAGGGCATGAAAATGGAATTTGGCATATGTAGAGACTCCTGGCTCTTTTTGGCAGATCTGTAGCAATACACACAGTTGTAAGTAGTGAGCTAACACCTTGTTAAAATTTAAGCAAGAATTTATTAAAACTAAAGAAGAATTATCACAAAATGAGTGACACAAAACATTCTCTCTTTTAGTGGAAGTCTGAGTCTAACGAGAATTTAATTTCTGTATATGTTAAAATTTTTATACCACTTTCTAGATGATAAATTCTTTCCTCTCAGTGGCGAATGGTATTTCTTTTTCTAGATGTAGAGTGAGCAAATATTTTGGGAATTTTGTGTTCCTTGTAGTTACTGATTATTATACATATTTTATCATAAAAATAACACTTGTGGCAAGAGAAGATTTGAAAAGTGCAGGAAAGTAGGAGTTAACAGCAAGGAGAAATTATAGGTGATAGTCCCTATTAAACACAATCATTGCTACTATGTTATTATTTAGTAAGTATCTATCCTGAGCAAAAACTCCAGAGCTAGATTTGCCTTGCTTTACATCTCAGTTGGGCCATTTTGTAGCTGTGACTTGGACAATTAACTCAGTCTTTGCTCTGCTCTTGCTTTCTCACCTCTAGATAGTCTGCTGTATAGGGTTGTTGTGAGGATTAAACAAATAGTTTTCAGAATAGTCCATGTAATATCATAAACACTGTATGGTGGTATGTGTTAGTTACTACTTTTCTTCTGCCCTGTTTCCTCTAACTCCTTCTGTTATAGACACTAAGTACGAATATTCTGCTAGAAAACATTTTTGTGCTTCTTTCCAGTTTTTCTTTTGTAGTTGTCTTTCTTTAGTAATTGAAACTATACTACAAAATATAGTTGTGTAACTTAAAAAATTTTGTTTTTTCATCAGTGCAATTTTTAATGATGGATAAATACTATTGTTTTAATGTTACCTTTTTGTTTTAAAGATTTATTTATTTATGCATACAAGAGCTGGGGGGTAGGCCAGAGGTGAGGGGGTGAGAGAATTCATCAGAGATAGAGTGAGGATTAGAATAGGTGGCTCTACTGAAATACACTGCTGAGGGGAGCAGCAGGTGAGATAGGAGAGCTTTGCTGCGGGTTAGCTCCCTCTGGCTGCCTATGGCTTCATAGTGCTGAGACTTAACCCCTTGAGCCACCAGGGAGACCCTTAATGATTACTATTAAGCTTGGTATATGCCTGGTATAGGATGGCCAACCAAGTTGGCTATGTGGATTTTTATTAATATGGAAAATGAGAACTTTTAAAGTATTTATTTTCATTGAGGTAACATGAGGTAAAGGATCACACCTTCTCAGATGCATGTCATCATGCTGTACCCACCATCAAGGCACCCACAGTTTTCCATCAATCCATTGTGCCCCTTCGGTACTTTGTCTCCCCTTTCTCTTTCCCATCTTTTGGATTCCATTCTGTAGTTAGATTTCTAGGGTTTTGTTATTGGGTTGGCTTTGTCTGATCCTTTATTTTGTTTCTCTATAGTCCATATGTAAGTCATATCATTTGGTATTTATCTTCTCACTTATTTCACTTAGCTTATCCCTTCCAGTTCTCCTGTTGTTTTAAGAATTCATTTTTTATAGCTGAGCAGTATTCCATTGTGAACTTGCATACTTTTCTAATCTATTCCTCTGTCCTTGGGCACTTAGGTTGTTCCCATAACTTGGCTATTGTAAATATTACTGCAGTAAACACAGGAGCACCTATGCCACTTCAAATTAGTGTTTTTGCACTCATTGGGTAGATACCTAGGAGTAGAATCACTTGTTCACACGTTAGATCTATTTTTAATATTTTGAGAAACTTTCATACTCTTTCTCATAGGGGCTGGGCCAGCCTACATTCTACCAAAATCATTTTAGTGTTCTTTTTCTCCGCATCCATGTCAATACTTATTGTTATCTGGTGTTTTTTATATTGGCCAGTCTCACTGCTATGAGATGATTACCTCATTGTGGCTTTGATTTACATTTCCCTGATCAATGATGATTAGCGTTTCTTTCATGTGCCTGTTCTTTTGGCCATCTGTATGTTTACTCTGGAGAAATATTTCCTTAACTCTTCTCCCTGGCTCTTTGTTTGGGTTATTTTTGTGATTGGGTTAGTTGTGTTTCTTTTGTTGAGTTGTATGAATTTATATGTACCTTGAATATCAACTCTTTGTCAGATATATGATGTACAAATATTTTTCTATCAACTGATTCTCCTATTCAGTTGGGTATCTTATTTTTTTACTGACAGTTTCTTTTGCTCTGCAGAGGCTTTTTAGTTTGATGAAGTACCATTTATTTACTTTTGTTTCTCTTGCTTTTAGAGATGACATCACTGAAACCAATGCTGTGGAGTGTTTGTCTGTTTCTTTCAACATATTTTATGGTTTCAAGTATTATATCTATATCTTTAATATATTATGAGTTATTTGTTTTTTTGTGTATTGAATGAGTGGTGATCTAGAGTCATTCTTTTGCATGTGGCTGTCCAGTTTTCTCAGACACCATTGGACACTTTCCTTTCTCCAATGTATACTTTTGGATCCTTTGTCATAGATTAACTTTGCATAGATATGTGGGTTTATTTTTGGGCTCTTAATGCTATGCCATTGGTCTCATACTGTGTTTGTTCCAGTATCATACTCCTTTTGATTACTATAACTTTATAATACAGTGTGAAGTCAGGGAGTGTGATATCACCAGTCTTGCTCTTTTTTTAATCAGGATTGTTCTGGTTATTTGGGGTCTTTTGTGGTATCATATGAATTTACATTGTTCTATTTCCTTGAAGAATGACATTGGAGCTTTGATAGGGATTACACTGAATTTGTGTATTGCTTTGGATAAGATAACCATTTTAACTACGCTTATTCATCCAACTCATGAACAGGGACTATCTTTCTACATTCTTTATGTGTCTTCTTCTAATTTCTTTTAGGAATGTCTTAGTTTTCATTGTATAGGTTCTTCACCTGCTTTGTTAAATTTATGCCTAGTTTTTTTTTTTTGCAAGTATGAATGAATTTGTTTTCTTGATTTCTCTCTCTCCTAGCTCATTGCTTGCATTCAGAAATGAAACTGATTTTTGTAAACTGATTTTGTACCCTGACTCTCTACTGCATTGATTTATATTTCGATTTGTTATTAGTGAAGTTTTTAGGATTTTCTATGTATATTATGTCAAATGAAAACGGAAAGTTTTACTTCTTTTCCAATTTATATTCCTTTTATCTTTCTTTTGCCTAGCTGCTCTACTTAGGACATCCAATATTTTGTTGGGTAGAATGGTAAAAGTGAACATTGTTGTCTTGTACCAGACCTTGGAGGAAAAATATTTATAGTCTTTCATCATTGAATATTTTGGCTGTGGGTTTGTTGTACTTGGCCTTTATTATGTTAAAGCATATTCCATCTAGCTCATTTTTTGAGCATTTTTATCTTAAATGGATGTGACTTTCATCAAGTGCATTCCCTGCAATCTATTGATATGATCATATGATTTTTGCCCTTACTTTTGTTGATGTAATGCATTACATTGATTAATTATAAGATTTTAAACCATCCTTTTGTCCTTGGAATAAACCCTATTGGGTCAGGATATATGTTTCTTTTGATGTATTGTTGAATTTGATTTGCTAAGATTTTGTTGAGTATTTTTACATCTATTCTCATCAGGAATACTAGTATGTAATTTTCTTTTTCTTTTTTTTTTGTGGGGGGTAATGTACTTGTCAGGTTCTGGTATCAGAGTGACGTTGGTCTCATAGAACGAGGAACAACATTTCAAAAAAGGCAAACATAAAGATTTGCTTTCTCTTCAAAAGAGTATGAAATGATTTATTTTGGAATTCTAAATTTCTGGTTTTATCTTCATTTTGGTTAGTAGATTTCTTTTTTTCTCTCATCAAGCAACACCTATGTATAAGCATTTAGGTACAGGATCTGATGCTAAATTCTGGGTATATAACAATGAATAAGGGGCTTTCCTGAATAAAATTGAAGTTTGAGATACTTAGTGATGAAGAGGGACACTAGGCAGAGCAACTAACTATGCCTGAGACAGTTGAAATTTGAACTGGTGGTGAACAAATAGGAAAATGCCAGGAAATAAGGTTGTGGAATAAAGTATTATAGGCAAAAAAGTCAGCAATGAGTAAAATTAAAAGATGTAATATTGTCCATAAAGAAATACAGTCTGCAAAGAAGTATGGTCTACATGGTGGAACAGCGGAAGGGAAGATGGATAATTAGACTCACAATCTGCTTGGGCTTAACTATGAAATTCAAGTTTATAATTCATCCAGTAGAAAAAAGGGATAAATACATGTTTTGAACTATGGAAGTAATTTGTCAGGTCGATAGTGGTGGCAGTAGAGCATGGACAGGAAGCATGCTAGAACAGAAGTTAATGGCCTTAGTGATGAGGCTGCAGATTAGGAAAGGTCAGATTCAACAGGTTTTGAAGTAGGATGTAAAAACACCCAGTTGGAAGTAGAAAAAGCAGAGGAAGAATCAAAGGCCTCTAGCTTTTACAAACTTCTAGTTATAAAATAAATAAGCCCTGGGAATGCAATGTACAGGCTGGGAATAGTAAATCTGAAAATTGCGAAGAGAGAGTGGAACTTAAAAAGATTTGATCACAAGAAAATAAATTAATAACTGTGTAGTGACAGATGTTAACTAGACATTGTGGTAATCACTTTGTAATATATATAAATATTAAATCATTATGTTCTACTCCTGAAACGAACATAATGTTATATGTAAATTATATCTTAAAATAGAGAAAGAATGTCCAAAAGGAAACAACAACAACAAAAGGTTTCTAGCTTTGAGTAAATAGAGATGGCATTAGTAGATTGAAAATACAAAGGCTAAGCAGTTTGGGGTGGGAAGAAGGGGAGAAGATGGAATATGAAGACAGTTTTAGAACTGCTATGTATGCTCTATATCTAAACCACTAGACAGATATGAGAAACTGCATTTGGAAGCAGAGTTTAGAGTTTGGGAGAGGGACAGGGTTGAAATATTAATTTTAGGACAACCAGTGTATTTGAAACCATGCAAAATAATCTGGTTAGTTTAAAAACAAAAAAAGAGGTTCAAGAAAGAAACTCTCAGAATACCCACATGTAAGGGGCAAAGGAGGAGAGAGTTAGCAAAATAACTGGAAATAGTGAGAGAACAGTAATAAGAAGACAGTGTTGCCATAGACAGAAAGCAGAGGGATTATAATAGTGGGTCATGTCCAATGAAGAAGAGACAAGTGATAGAACTGAAAACAAGCAGTCAGCGGCAGTTGCATGACATTAGGTACCAGTGATCTGAACAAAAAAGTTTGAAGTAGGATGTAAAAACACCCAGTTGGAAGTAGAAAAAGCAGAGGAAGAATCAAAGAATCAAAGAATCAAAGAGGAAGAATGAATGGGGAGAAAGCAATTTGAGACAGTGACAGCAGACTCCTCTTCCAGAAAGTTTATGAAGGTAGAAGCAACAAAGCCATCTATGGTGGTAAATTATCTTTGTGATGGCAATTTGAGAATTTCTACAGAGCAAGGACTGGTAGTTTATTAACACAACCTGTGATCTTTTCTTCATCAATTGCTCTGAACTTAATAAGATTTTAAAAATGACAAACCTACAGCCAACATAATACTTAATGGCAAAAAAGGGAAAACTTTCTCCTGAGATCAGGAACAAGAGAAGGATGCCCATCATCACCAACTCTGCTTAATTTAATATTAGAGGTTTGAGATAGAGCAGTAAGACAACAACAGGAAATAAAAGGGATCTAGTTGGAAATGTAGAAGTGAAACTATCATTATTCATAGCTGACATGATTATACATATATATAAAATCCCAAAGACTCCATTAAAAGTTACCAGAAACAACACATGAATATAGCAAAGTAGGGGATTACCCAATCAACACAGAAAATTGGTTAATTTTTACAGGTAATGAATTAGAAGGAAAATAAGAAGATAATTCAATTCATAGTTGCATCAAAAATAATCAGGTATGTAGGAATTAATCAAGAAGATAAAGGACTTATATAAAGGAAATTACAAAATATTATTAAAGGATGCAGATCATGACATATGGAGGTAGAAAGACATTCTGTGCTCGTGGATGGAAAGAATCAAAGTAGTCAAAATGACTATTCTACCTTGGTAAATTATGTAAATTTAATGCAATTGCCACCAAAATGCTAACAATATTCTTCAAAGAACTGAATAAAAATATTATAATTTACATGGAACCACAAAAGACCTTGAATAACAAAAGTAATCCTGAGAAAAATAGAAGCATCATGTTTCCTGACCTTATACTGTAAAGCAATAGTAATTAAAACAACATGGTATTATTGATAGAATAAAAAGACACAAGGATCAATGAAACAAAATTGAAAGCCCAGAAACAAATCACATATACCTCAACACTTAATTAATGATAAAGGTGTCATGACCACGCAATAGAAAAGGACAGACTCTTTAACAAATGGTGCTTGGAAAACTGAATGTTCATCTGTAAAACAATGTCAGATCTCTCTAGCTCCATGCACACAAAAAAATTCCAAATGGATTAAAGACTTTGATCTAAGACTTGCAAAATAAAATATATAGAAGAAACCATTAGTGAGACAATTCATGACATCATGATGATGTCTTGATTTCATGACAAAACCGGTCTCTGGAGACTCAACCCCTATGGCAAGGAAGTTAAAAATTGGCAAGGAAGTAAAAATAAATAATTGGATTACCTTAAATCAAAAAGCTCTTACACAGTGGCAAAAAATACTAGTATATTAAAAAGACATCCCACTGAATGGTAGAAAATATTCACGTTATATAATTGACAAGGATTAATATACAGGATATACAAGCAACTTAGTGAATTTAACAATAGCTAACTAAATAACCAATTAATAAATGGGCAGCAGATCTGAGCATTTAGTCAAAAAAGATACCCAGAAGATCAACAGATGAAAAAATGTTCATTTTTGCTTTTAACAAGGGAGATGCTCAAAACCATAATGAAAGATATCCCGCAAATGAAAATGGAAGATATTAAATTGACCAAGTACTGGAAAGGATGCAGAGAAAGAGGAACCCTATTACAATGTTGGTGAGAATGCAATGCTGGTGCAGCCATTTTGGAAAGCACTCCTAGGTTTCTACGCCAAGAACACAAAAACACTAATTCAAAGAGAATCTCCTATGTTTATTACACATTATTTACAATAGCCAAGCTATGGAAACAACAGGTGAGTGGATGAAGGCAGGGTATATATACAGAATGGGATTTTACTCAGCAATCAAAAAAGGTAAACTCATACCATTTGCAGCTACATGGATGGAGCTGGAAAGGCTTATGCTAAGTGAAATAAGCCAGGAGAAAGCTAAATACAGGATGATTTCACTATATGTGGAATAAAGAGAAACCAAAGGGTCAAACTTCAAAATCAACCTTTGAAAGCTGATCATAGACCTGAGGCTTCAGGAGGGGAGGGAGAGGGGAAGGGGAATGGAAAAGAGGGGGAGAGCGAGAGGGGAGGATGATAGCACAATGGACTATGGTGGAGGACTAGAGGTGTTTTGGTGATGGAAGAGTTATGGTGACCACACATGATGGGAGAAATCCTACACTGTCAAAAAATTAACAAGGATGTAAAGCAGTGGTATTTCACTAAAAAACAAAAACAAGAAAAGCTAAAAATGGAAATACCATATGACAGCAATCCCATTCTCTTGGGCATCTATCTGAAAAACAAAATCATCAACTCAATAATTTTATGCACTATACTGTTTATTGCAACACTATTTACTGTAGCTTCCACATGGAAAGAACCTAAAGTATGCATTAATAGAGAATTGGATTGAGATGATGCAATATAGCCACACAACAAAGTACTAAATATTATATGAAATGTTGCCCTTTCAGCAAAATGGAAGGTGTTTGGGGAATTAAGTGTAGTAAAGCAAGTCAGAATGACAAAGACAAATATTAAATGCTTACACAGCAGATGATTCACTAAAGCAAAATACTTAGAAAAACTAGTGGACACTAATAAAGTGAGGGTTCTGAAGGGAGAAAGCGTCAAAGGGTACAAGGATGGTGATGGGACAAAGCAAAAAAATTTTAAATAGGGCCTATAAGCTCTTGCTCTTTCTCTCCCAATATATGTAACTCTCATGTAATAAATTGAAACACAGAACCTGTAGCTTTAGTTTGAAGATGGGTGAAAATCACAACTTAGATTTTTTTCAAGGCTTTTATGTTTTTGGCTTGCCATCAAAGCAGTTAATAATAGTGCTAAGGATATAAATTATGTAAGAATGCAGGTAGGTAGTTGCAGGTAGGCCAACATTTTGGTGGCCTCTGCAACTGAAAGGTCAGAAAAGTATTAATCTGTGATTTCCCTAGGTATGTCACATCTAGAAATAACACGGTGAAAATTCTGTTTTAATGAAGTAATATTACCTAGGCCTAATGTTTGGGTGCTGGGTCTTGAAGCCAGTATGACTGCTCAGGCAATCTTACTCCATAATTACACTTACCTAGAGTCTTTTCATGGAAATGTCTAGCTGGCCTACAATATGAAGTAAGACAGAAGACACAAGGTGGGCAGTTTCTTTCCCTCACTCTTGCCAATTCTACTATAGAGGCGCATGGTCAGGAAGCACAGGTGTAATAAACTTATCATTAAAATTTCTGTGCAGTCCAGGAAATTTTGCTCATATTTTTAAAAGGTAAAGGAAATTTAAGAGATGATTTCAACCCAATGGCCTCATTAACCCAGCTAATTCTCAACCGCCATTTCTATGAAAAAAAAAAAAAAAAATACGATTTTACCAATGGTTGCAAGAGGCGTTATCTTCAGGGAATGTTACTGGGATAAGTACAGATAAAATCTCAAGATTTACCAAATGCACTCTTGAAATTTTCACTCAGGATGGCTTTGAGATGTATCATTAGAGACGGATATTTCTTATTTAATACGCAGGGCAGACAGCAGTATCAAGACTTTGGATACTGCTTATAATGTTCCATGCGGATTTGAGATTTGTGCTGCATCCATATGTATGAAAAAAATGAAAGATTTTTGACGTATAAGTTTGTTAATAAATTAGTAAATCTCTGAAATAGTTTTCACATCTGGAGGTAAAAGTGAGCACTTTTTTTTTACCCAGCAGTCAAATATTACTTATCTCTTTTTAATAAATTCTGAAACACTATAGTCTTCCAATTTCAGATTTGTCACTTCAATTTTTTCGTGTTCTGTGAACTCTGAGGAGGTTGTAAGATCACAATTGCATATTAAAAAAACTCTTCATAAACCCATTTTATCAGATTCTCTATCTCAGTATGCCTGTCTTTTAGAGGAAATGATAGATATAAACATGGGTGATGAAGCTTTTAAGGCTGTCAACAAAGAGCAATTATTTGGGTGTCTCTAAGTCAGACACCTCACATAAATTTGTTCCAGGCAAAAAAAGGGATGAAAAAATCCTTCCTGGATCTTGAAATGTTTATATCCTGGGGTAAAAGTTTGAATCTAATTTGTCTATGCTAGACTAAAAACATCAGTACAAGATAATACAAAAATCAGTCATTAGTGTTTTATTCTCGTATAAATATAAAACAAAACCACAGTTTAGAAATAATCTGGCACTTTGTTAGATCAACAGTGCTAACTTCCAAATACTTGGAAAGCCTAAGTAGGTACGTGAGCATGAAATACATTTCTTGTATTATTTCTGAAGCAGTATGTTTCTTTTAATCAAAGGGAAACTAGTATCAATTTCTAGTATTCTATTTAACATTTCTTCAGTTTCTTATGCTTATTGTCTCTTAATTTCAACATTTCTACATATCTGGATATGCCTATGTGTGTCTATCTGTTCACAATGTTAGCCATGAGAGTATTTTTGCTAACTTTGGTCTGGTGAGCTAGTGATGAGGTCCTAACCACCTGACTGTAACTTGAGCAGAAAGTAGGGTTAAATCCTTATGAAACGTTTGATTCTTGTTCACTTTTGCTAAAGAGTCTGAAAAATCCTAGTGTTGATCAGAAATTTGAAAATGACAATGATACACTGTCATAATGAAAATGAAAAACACAAAGAGGTGAATGTATCTTAAACTACATAAACATTTTCAATAACAAAGAGTTATATTACATTTAATAGTGTTAATATTGAAGACATTTCAAACTTCCATGAAGGCTAACCCTGTAAGTGAAATGTTCAATGTAGAAACAAGTACAATTTTTGGTTAGCACGTTAAGAAACAAAATGATCTAAGAAATGTTCTGAATATTTTCATTAGAAGTGAAGATACTTTTTATAGTGGTCTGAGATGCTGTAATACCTCTACTGACAGACCCAGCTGTTTTACTAAATTGTCTGTCTGTTCTAAAATCCATGTGAGGCTTGGATTTTCAGACTGTGCATGCTCCTGTGTTCTACAACATTCTAAAGATGAACAATCTACCCCACTAAGACTCTTTCTACAACTTTTGTTAAACTCAGCATTATTTTCACAGAGTCTTTCATCTTTAGCTTCATCAATCTTTTTCTCAGCTGGAACTACATGACAGAGGTCCATATCTTGAATGGAGTCCAATAAATCTATTACATGGGGTTGCGGAGTGATTGATTTCAGGTGTTTGAGCACATACTCTTCACACTGGCCAACTGCATCCAGAAGATTATTTATTTTACTGATCAAAGCCGAACTATTATCATGAAGGTGACACCAGGAGAGCAAAGCACTGAATAAAGATATAAACAAAAGTTAAATTGGAAAAACTTTTAGAATTTTTGATGCTAATCCTTTTGTTTCTCTTCCATCTCATAATCCACAAAAAAATAGGTTAATAATAATATGCAAGTCAAAATCAGGAAAGTGATAATGGTAAAACAGGACCTAAAAATATATATACATACATATATATGTGTATATGAATATAAACACACACATATGGATATTAGCTTTCAATAGATTAGCAATTAGACTTAATCATAAAAAATGTTTATAATATCTTCTTCACAGAGCCACATCTACTTTTTCTAATTTTAGATTTTCCCTTGTATGACTGTGTAGGTTCTGTTGAAGAGGCATATAATTTGGAGATAAGAGTAATCAGAAATATTAATTTCTCCTTTGAGGACATCAAACATTTTCTTAAAACTAGTGTTTCTTAAAACTAGTATAGACAGTACTTCTGCTTTTTAACATTTCAGATTATTCAGATGTCATAAAATGATTGTTGTGAAAATTGCTTTATAAATGATTGTTGTGATATAAGTGATTTAGCAATAAGCTTTCTAAGTTTATAAAAGATTAATGTAACTTGGTGTGAAGATGGATACTTTATCATTTCCTATTGTAGCAGACTATATATATAAATTCTCATTGCTGACAGGTGTATTTTCTAAAACCACAATGAATTTATTTTTTGATAACTTTCGTTTCCTACCCTTTTTAGAAGTAGTGATTCTTAGAATCATTTTGTTTTTCTCTATATAGGGGACAGTTTCAGAGGTAGAAAGCATCACAGAGGACAAATGCAAAGCATAACAAATGTCATGCTTCTAGCATCATGTGGTATTTGGCCACTTGGCTCTGATAAATGCCATTATTACTAAGGAATCTTGACAGGTATCTAACATTCAGTTATTTTTCTCTCTATTGCCAGCTATAATTTCTTTCATGTCTTTCTAGCCTAAATGTCTGCCATATTGTTCTCCTAAAACTAAAAGTTTTATTCCTGAAGATCCTTATCATTACTTTTAAGACAGAGACTGGTGATAGCTTGGTTAGCAAGAAATACACACCTTCCCATCATTTCTTTGCAATAAAGGACACACCTCCCCATATATTAAGGTGCACAAACTGATGATTTTGACTCTTGAAAGTAATATTCTATACTTTGCAGTTCTTGTGGCTTTGATGCTAGAAAAAACACTACAGTTTAAATATTTTATTTTTACATACTTTTTAAAAAACAAATATTCTCAGGTATTAGCAGTTAAAATTATTCAGCATTTGTTTCAAAAATTACCTCAGAGTCCCCCTGAGTTGTCCATAGTTCATAATGACTTTTGCACCGTCCTTATAACCTTGATTGAAGCCTTGTTGAAGAGTAACTGCTTTGCCAGCATCTATTCCATCTCTATAACCTTCCTAAAAATAAAGAATAAGGAATTGCAGGAATAACTAATACCAAGTGAACCATAGTAGGCTTTTCTAGAAAATTATACAACCAATTTAAAAAACTGATGAACTCAGTTTTACTGTTTTTTAACATCATGGTTCTGAAACATTGGGTATAATCACATAACCAAAGTGGACTATACTTCTCATAAATATATTATTGGTTTATTCCATTTTTGAAATATTTACTTAACACATTAAAAAAACCGATCAGCTAACTTTATTCTTGAAATCTATTTTATTTAAACTTACTCGAGTAACATTGCATTATACATATTTTGGATATTTAAAAATACTGACTCTTACATTTTTTTAAAAAACTCTGATAAAGAGATTCAGAGAAAGAAAACATGGGGCATTACATTCTGATCTGCTGGCAATTGACTGGATTGGAGAGAGTGGGTGAGGTGCTAGGGCAGTAAACAGGGCTAGGAAAGGTCTTGGATAACTAACTTAAGCAGGGAAGAGGAAATTGGCTTAACAAAAGGAAGATGAAAAGTCTGATCTTAGACGTTTTGCTTGATACCAACATTCAACTAAACTGCAAACAGTGGGCAGGGATTTTATCCTGCATCGTCTGTGGTGCCACAGCACTCAAAGAGGCCCACTGAAAAGATTTCAGCTTCTCACAGAGTATTTCTGAAAGTGTCAACATCAGATTTAGGGGCAACTGAATGGTTGGCTAAGGCTACTTAAGTGGAAATCAACCTGTTTTTTGGTTCTCACTCTGACCTTAACTCTTGAGAGTGCTGCTCTGGATGAAGAGGAACCTGGGAGTGTACTATTAGGCTTAGTTTCAATGAATTGTGACACTAAAATTAGAGATGGAAAATTCACACCTAATGAGTAGAAAAGAAACCATCTAACACCCACCAGTATTCCGCATTACCTTTTCTTTATCGCCTTTTGACATTTCAAGTTCGCTTTTCCTTGACTAACGCCACACCTAACTTTAGGCTCCTCATCCATTAGAGCAACAACCCAAGCATACCTGTACTTCGACAGACATAATATGTGTTGTCAGCGTTTATGTTTCTCCCCCACCCCCTGCCCTGTGATCCTCATCAAAAAGTCGAGATCTTTTCAAGGTCTAGAGAAAGTTTATTTTAGTCGGTTCCCAGGCTCTATCGCACTCCCAGGCGCTCAAAGAACGCAACCCGTGGCTTCACAGACTTTCAAGTAACTGGGAAATCCCTATCTGGATGTGGGTTGTACTGGATGGCAACGAGCGGTGATGGGGGTGGGCCAGGTCGGGACCTAACTTTTTCACAAATCGGCGCCCGCTCCTCATTTCCCGGCGTATCAGGGTGCCCCTCTCCTTTCCCAGCCCCCGCACCCTCCCTTCCGCTTTACTTTGACTCGTCTCTGCATTTGGCTCCGCCATTCCCGCTGCACCAAGAGCGACTCGTCCGCTTCCTCGTCAAACACATCACCCTCCGCCCCCGGAGCCCCGCGCAGCGGAGCGGCCCGGACCCACGACATCGCCGGGGCAGACGCCGGGACGCCGCGCGCCGGAAACGCCGGCAGCACCTTCCGGCCTGAGGGGCGGGGCGAAGACTGCGAGGCGGCGCGCCAGCGGCCACTGCGCATGCGTGTAGGTGGGCGCCGCGTGGGGTGGCTCGGGCGTGGGGGCTTCCCCCATCCCTTTTCAAACGCTGGTGCTTCGGGGCTCCCTTAGTTTGCACAAATGTGGATTTGCGCTTAATGTCGGCTAAGCTGAGTCTTCCCTCGCGGGGCTGTCCGACCTGAGCTCTGTAGCAGGCATCCTGGACGCCTCAGAGAAACACTTGCCAGTCCCACCGTGAGAATGTGGTCTGAGCATGGGAGACGCGCACTCGCGAAACCGGTCACCGTAGTTCAGTGGATGGGTGATTGCCAGAGACTCCGACTCTTAGAATCCATCTCAGAGTATTTAAGGGATTTGGCAGTCATTGACAAAAATTTTATAATGGGCGGGGGTGGTGGAGGACGGAATAGAATCGAAATGTTACATACTGCGGCCGTTTTGATATCAACATATATAGTGTACCTTTGAAAAACGAATACATTTCTTTTTTTATTCAAAAAAATTTTCTATTCCTCATACAATTGCACCCCCCTTATTTTGACCCCAATATTTCCTCCCCCCCGCAATAGTGTATCTCTGGTTCATAGTTGTTTGTTGATTTGATTTTTTCTTTTCTTATAGTTATTCTTTTTCCTGGTCCCTTATTTAGGTTTTCTAGATTCCTGCTATGACTGAGACCATCCGGTATTTACAAATACATTTCTTATTGATTCGCAGTATCCTTCACTGGCTCAGGTTCCTTTTCATTTGCCGTAAAAGTAGGCAATTAACTCCACGAGGGCTGTGACTTGTTTCATTATTATATATCTCAGCATCAGCAAGGTACTGACACATAGTAGATGTTGAAACAGATCTAAATGAATGAATAGGCACAGTACTAGTCCTGTTTTTTTTTTTTTTTTTTTGGTCCTTTGCGTAGTCATGTAATAATGATTTATTTCCTAACTAGAGCAAAATGGTAGTAAAGGAAACATGAAAGATAACAATTAAAATTAATAAAATAAAACCCCCAAACATGCGTAAGTAAATTATAAAACTGAGTCTTTGAAAACACTTAATAGTGAAAACACTTAATAGTGAAAACACCAATAAGAAGGGCAATCCTCTCTTGGTCCTGATTTAAAAGAGAGAGAGAGAGGCAGAAAAGAAATCCAAGTATTATACATTACTAACCAAATTCAAGAGCCTATCTTGCAAACCTATCTTGCAAACCTAGGAAATAAGAATGACTTCCTAATGAAACCGACCCTACAAGTAGAAAACATGAAGAGAGTAATTATCATAGAAAAATTGGAGGATCAATGTCTACTATAAAAAAATTGTCTACATTCCTTAAACCCCTGTCAATCTTTTCAGAATTATGGCTTATTAAATATTTTTATGTACTCTAAGGCAAAGAAAAATATGGAAATTCCTTAAAGCATTTTATTGAAGTCAGTCTTACTGTAACCTGATAGAGAGTATATATATAAAAGCAACCAAACTTCAAATTAGCTTATGAAAATGTATTCAATGGAGAATCCAATACCCTGTTAAAAGAATAATTCAAGAGGTTTTAATCAAGGAAAGAACACTGTTGTAATATTAGGAAATCTAAGCATATCTCATCTCATTACACTAACAATTTGTTGGAGGAAAAACATGTTATAGTAATAAATGCTGAAAAGTTATTTGAAAAAATTAAAAATCATAACAATTAAATGGAAACTATAAGTTGATACAGAATTTGTCTAAAACCCAACAGCAAGTAGTATTCTGAACGCTCAGGTGTTAAGATAATTTCCTTTAGAGAAAAGGGACATCTGGTGAAGATCACTATGTTCAGTGTTCTTTTGCAGACTAATGAATATTGGTCAAGAAGAGATGAAATTTGATATAGATGATATTTGATATAGTTGCTTGACATGACTTCTCAAAGATGTTTCTGAAGTTTATGTCATAGAGTGTTTTTCTCTGTTTCTGCTATATGTCTTATGTTTCAGCTCCTCTAAGTCTTTATCCATTTTGAGTTGATTATTGTGTATGGGGTGAGACAGTGGTCTAATTTTATTCTTTTGCATGTGGCAGTCCAGTTTTCCCAACACCATTTATTGAAGAGACTTTTTTTTCTGGATCATATAGCAGATCTATTTTTCCTCTTTTTAAAAAAATTTAAAATTTGGGCCTCTCCTGTGGCACAGTGCTTGAGTGCTGGGCTGCGAAGCTGCCCACAGCCTCTGCAGCGCAGGTTCCATCCCCGGCCACCAGGGGGCGTCCCACATGGCTCGCAGACCTCTCCTGCGGCACCCGCTGCTCACCTCAGCAGTGTACTTCATCATTATTCCTGTTCTGCTCTCTGCTCTGGCTCTGGTGAATTCTCTCACCCTCCAGCGCTTCTGATTGTAGCCAGTCCTTGTATAAATAAAAAAATAAATCTTTTTAAAAAAATTAAATTTTTATTTATATATATTTTACATTATTGTTTATTTTTGTACAATATTTGCTTTCTCCTCTCAGGTTTACTCCCCATAAAATTCCCACCAGTGTGTACCATCACTATAGTCCCTTGTGTTTTTCCCTCCCCTGTTTGTTTGTTTTTTTTTTTGGTAAAGATTTATTTATTTATTTATACAAGCACTGGGTGCAGTCAGAAGTGCGGGAGGGTGAGAGAATTCACAAGAGCCAGAGCGGAGAGTAGAACAGGCAGAGTGACGAAGTACACTGCTGAGGGGAGCAGTGACAGCAGGAGAGGTCTGTGCGCCATGTGGGACCCTCACCCAGCAGCCGGGGATCGAACCGGCACTGCAGAGGCTGCAGGCAGCTTCACAACCCAGTGCTCAACCACTGCTCCACCGCCCTCCTGTTTTAATCCCTCTCCTTCCCCCTCCCCTGCAGAATGTCTCTGATTTATAGTTGCCTGTTAATTTTGTTTTTTTATTTATTATTTTTTTCTGATCCCTTATTTGGTCCCCTTATATTCCTCCTATATGTGAAACCATCTGATATTTTTCTTTTTCCTTCTGACTTATTTTACTGATCATAAGTCCTTCCAGCTCATCCAAGTTGCTGCAAATGGCACGAGTTTATCTTTTTGATTGCTGAATAGTATTTCATTGTGTATATATACCACATCTTCTTGATCCAGTTATCTATTTTTGGGCATTTGGGTTGTTTCCATATTTTACTTATAGTAAATAGTGATGCAGTAAACATAGGGATGCAGGTGTCCATTTGAATTAATGTTTTTGTGCTCTTTGGATAGATTCCTTGGAGTAGAATTGCTGGTGTCCGGAGCCGCCTGGAGCCTGCGCCGTGTTGCGCAACACACGTGCTATTAATTAGTTTTCGCTTTACCGTTTGCCTGCTGAGAAACCACAGGTGTTTCCTATTAATCAAATGAGACTGGGAGGTACGATGGGAGGAGCTACCAGGATATAAGAAGAGAACGACGAGAAGGTCAGGAGATTATTATTGCAAGAGGTTACCGCGAGAGGAGCAGAGAGAAGGTCAGGGAAGGTAGAAAGACAGGGAAAAGTAAAAGAAAGGTAAAGGAAAAATAAAGAAGCAAACGCTAGCATCAAGTTGTCTCAAGCCCCTCATTTCAATCCTCAGCCCTTCTCTTTTCCTGCCTATGAATCCCGCGGGTCGGGACAGGTGGCGCCCAACGTGCGGCACGAAAAAGAACGAAGGAACCGCTGAAAGACCAGCTGTGGTGAGCCGGCAAGTAAAGTAAAGTAAGGTAAGGTAGCTGGGATCATGGGCAATGCAATGTCCAAGGGGCAGTTAGTTATTTCCCTGGAAGCTCTCCTAAAAGAGTTTGGGGTTCCTCTCAGTAGAAAAATTCTTAAAAGATTTGTAGAGACCCTTAGTATCACTAGTAAGTGGTTTCTGGAGCAGGATCAGGTCGATAGTGCCAAATGGAATAAGGTAAAAGGAGATATCGTCTTACCTCAACAATTATATGGTCTTGAGTCTCTTCCTGGCCCTACCTTGATGGTCTGGGGAGTGGTGGGAGATGCTCTTAATGCCTGTGGTACTGCTGCCGCTCAGTTAGCCACTGAGGCCGTCAGGACAGCGAGACAAACAGAGGAAGAAGATAGAAGTTCCATTATGAGTTCTACATCGGTAAGTCCCCCTTCCTCTACTCAAAAAATACCAACAGCCCCTCCCCTAGATTATTCTACCCATGAGTCGGGAGGAGAGGAGGAACAGGATGAGAAAGGTCTCAGTTGTTATAATCCAAGGAAGCGTAAAAGGAGATGGAAAACACCTGGGGAGCCACCTCCTGCGCCACCTCCTAGAACACTGGACAGGGTTGATCTTCCGTTAATGGAAAGACTGTGCTCTATGATGGAAAGAGCCTTGGTTTCCCAGGCTCCTAATTATGCTTACCCAGTCATGGAAGGGACAGATCCTCAAGGGGTGCTTACTAGAGTACATGTCTCCATCGACACATTCTCTGGTTTTCTTTTCGCCTCCCCACATTGCGGTGAAAAGACTTCTGATGTCCGCTCACATTTGTTACAAGCGTTTGCGGTAATGGGCCGCCCACGTGTCATTAAGACAGATAGCGGTTCTGGTTATACCAGTAAGGCTTTTGCCTCCTTTTGTGCGGTCCATCGCATTGTGCACAAAACAGGAATTCCATACAACCCGCAGAGGCAGGGTATAGTTAAACGTGCCCATGGTTCTCTGAAGACTATGCTTTTAAAACAAACGGGGAGAACACTCCCCCAGGGACCGTTTGACTACAGCTCTCTTTACCCTTAATTTTTTGACCCTAGATACCCAGGGGCGGTCAGCTGCTGATCGGCACTGGTCTCCAGACCCTCGGCAGGTCACGATGCTGCAAGCGACATGGAAGGACCAGGTTAATAATGAGTGGCAACCACCCGCACCAGTATTAATACAGCTGCCCGGCAGCATTTGTCTTTTCCCACAGGATGCGGAAGCACCCCGATGGGTTCTTGCTCGATTGGTTCGGTTTGTCAATATACCTGACCCTGCTAACCTTGATGACACAAGCGTCCCAGATGTCAGTACGATGGGCGATTGTGCATCAGCTGCCTTTTTTGCTCCTTTTTGCTCGTCATGATTCCATTTTTCCGCAAGTGTTTGCCACTAATCTTACTACTGGTCTGGCTTCCAAGCCATTGGATAGTGCCCTGTTGGGCCAGGGTGAGGTAAAATTATTTAATGACATTTAATCTGCAAACATTAGTTCTACCATTGAACAATCCATTAGTATCCAAAATAATAGATCAGAGAGTTTGTCTACTGTTGTTTGCCTGTCCCCTCCTTCTTTTTTGTCCTCTTCAATAATGCAGGAAATGCAACTGTGTTGAATTGTTCAGCGGAGCCCTGCACCCTCTCTGCCTGCTGGACCCGGAGTGCGGAGAGGGCAGTGATCGTTCGTCTGCCTTCTACTTTAGTCATAACTGTGGATGTTTCTGCACATCTTTCTCCTGTTCTACCTAGGAGGAGACGTGATTTTGGCATCACTGCAGCTGTTGTCGCTGTTTCAATAGCGGTGGCCGCGGCTGCCGCCACCGTCTGTCACTCAAACTGCTGCAAATGCTGACACTATAAACAATTTAGTTGCCAATGTTGTTTTTGTGTTATCAACATAGCAAGATATGAATGAACATTTATGAAATGGACTTTTGATGCTTAATTAGCAGATAGCTCTGATGTAAAAAGGGATACACACTTTTGTTAACTGCTCACATGCATTGTAACTTTTTGTACAGTTTTATTTGTGTAATTCCTGTTATGGTGAAAAATATGTTTATGGAAGAAAATAGGTTAAATAGTGTAATCAGAGGACCTTGGAACCACCAGCTCCTGAACCTGACCTCTCAATTGGCGAGACAGCTCATAACTGTTAACAACACTCGGGTTACCCCTGTTATAAGTGAGGGTCTCATTGCCTGGTTTAGAGGACTCCTCCCAGAGTTGCTATTTGTGCAGTCTGCATATGGTTTCTCCGTCGGCTACGGAGGCGAAACAAAAAACGTGCTATTGCGGTCAGGCAAGTACTTGGCGCCATGGTACTTGACCAGGACTCCCCAGTGGCATCCGGATGGGTCAACTTAGCCCTAGAGAACCTGAGAGCTAAAGATGGGTAAGAGCGTAGCCCGTCCAGACCAACCTAAGACAGCGGTCCGGACCAAGTGCGCCTGATTAGCGATGACGGGTAAGGCTGGTCACGGAATATGCCAACCTAAGACAGGCCAGGTGTCTCATTTAAAAGAAAAAAGGGGGAGATGTCCGGAGCCGCCTGGAGCATGCGCCATGTTGCGCAACACACGTGCTATTAATTAGTTTTTGCTTTACCGTTTGCCTGCTGAGAAACCACAGGTGTTTCCTATTAATCAAATGAGACTGGGAGGTACGATGGGAGGAGCTACCAGGTATAAGAAGAGAACCACGAGAAGGTCAGGAGATTATTATTGCGAGAGGTTACCGCGAGAGGAGCAGAGAGAAGGTCAGGGAAAAGTAAAAGAAAGGTAAAGGAAAAATAAAGAAGTAAACACTAGCATCAGGTTGTCTCAAGCCCCTCATTTCAATCCTCAGCCCTTCTCTTTTCCTGCCTGTGAATCCCGCGGGTCGGGACAGCTGGCTCATATGGTAGCTCCATTTTCAGTAGTTTGAGGAAACTCCAAGCAGCTTTTATAGTGGTTGGACCAGTTTACATTCCCACTAGCAGTGTAGGAGAGTTCCTTTTTCTGTACATCCTGGCCAACATTTGTTGCTGCTAGCTTTTTTAATTTGTGCCATTCTTGCTGGTGTAAGGTGGTATCTCATTGTGGTTTTGATTTCCCTGATAAGTTGTATTGAACATTTTTTCATGTACCTGTTGGCCATTTGCATTTCCTCTTTAGAGAAGTATCTTTTTAGGTCTTCTGCCCATTTTTTGACTGGATTGTTTACCTTGTTTTTGTTGAGTCATGTGAGCTCTTTGTATGTTTTTGTGATCAGTCCCTTAATCAGTTGTATGGAATGTAAAAATTTTCTCCCAATTCATAGGGTGTCTCTTAGTTTTGCTTAATGTCTCTTTTGCTGAAGAGAATTCTTGTTTCAGCATATATACTTTACTCCTTTATAAAAAATTAATTGTCCATATATCTGTGATTTTATTTCTGGACTCTCAATTCTATTCCATTGGTCTCTGTGTCAAATAAACACTGGTACATTGTTCCAGTACCATGTTATTTTAATTATTAGGGCTTTATAGTATAGTTTGAAGTCTGGCAATGTGACAACCATATTCTCTGTTTTTGACAAGAAAACTTTGACTATTCAGGGTTGTTTATGATTTCATGTGGATTTCAGTAAGAATGTGTTTGGAATTTTAATTGGGATTGCATTGAATATGTAAATTGCTTTGGATAGGATTGTCATTTTGAAAATGTTGAATCCTCCTATCCAAGAGCAGGGAGTATCTTATCTTCTTTTGGCAATGTTTTAAAGTTTTCATTGTTTAGGTCTTTTACCTCCTTTGCTGTACAGCACAATAGACAGTAACCAACATGAAGAGACACCCATCTGAATGGGACAAAGTATTTATACATCACACATCTGACGAGGGACTGATATCAAAGATCTACAAAGAGCTTGTGCAACTCAGGGCCTCCCTGGTGGCACCATGGGTTAAGACGCAGCACTATGAAGCTATCTGCAGCCACGGCAGCAAGAGTTAGATACCTGGCCAGGGAGGTTACCCACATGGTGTGGCAGACCTCTCCTGACCCGCCTGCTTCTCCCCTCAGCAGTGTATTTCCATCAGTCTGTCTGTTCTGTTCTCCACTCTGTCTCTGGTGAATCCTCTCACCCCATACACCTCTGGCCTGTACCCCAGTTTTTGTATGCATAAATAAATAAATCTTTAAAAAAACAGCTTATGCAACTCAACAAGAACAAAACAAATAACCCAATAAAAAATGGGAAAAAGATCTAAAGAGACACTTCTCTAAAAAATACATAGAGCTTACCAACAGGCACATGAAAAAAAAATTTGGTATCACTTATAAGGGAAATGCAGATCAAAACCACAATGAGATACACCTCATATCTGTGAGAATTGCCCATATGAAAAAAATCTTGAAAACAAGTTATGGTGAGGATGTGGAGAGAAAGAACCCTCATATACTGTTGGTGGGAATGTGGCCCCTATGTAAAACTGTGTGGAGGTTCATCAAAACACTAAAAATGGATCTTCTCTATGATGCAGCAATCCCACTCCTAAATATCTACCCAAAGAACACAAAAGCACTAATTCAAAAGGAAAAATGCATTCCTATGTTTATTGCAGCACTACTTACAATAGCCAAGATATGGAAACAGCCTAGATGCTTCAAAACTGATGAATGGATCAGGAAGATATGGTAAATATGCACAATGGAATACCACTCAGTGATCAACAAAGATCAAATCATACCATTTTCGGCAACATGAGGCTGGAAGGGATTGTGCAAAGTGAAGTAAGCCAGAAAGAGAAGTACTGGATGGTTTCACTTTTATGTGGAATATAGAAAAACCAAACAAAAGGTCAGACAAAGCTTTTGGCTTCTTTGACTTGGCATAGTGATTTACAGATTCCTTCATGATTGCATGTGCCAGTAGGTTGTTCTTTTTTGTTAAGTACTCTTTTCATTGTACAAATATACCATACAATTTGTCTATTCATTTGTTGTCGGGTATTTGAATTGTTTCCAGTTTTTGTGAATAAAACTGCTATGAATATTTTTGTACAAATTGTTTTGTGTACTTTTTTTTAACTTATCTTGGGTAAAAGCTGACCATAGATCTGATGCATTCAGGAGGAGAGGGGAGGGAAATGAGTAAAGGGGAAAGATGAAGACAGGAGGGGAAGAGCACAAGGATTATGACTAAGGCTACCAGCAAGGGTATGTGATGGGGTGGGAGCAAAGGGGAGAGGGATGTCTAATGTAGGATTACTGGGGCTTTGGTGGTGCTTGTGGTGAAAAAACCATGAAATTATAGAGGTGTAAACCTATACTTGAATGCAAATTGTCATTGCTTCAATAAATATAACTAAAAAAAGAAGAGATGAAGTTATTTCTGCTTGCTGTTTATTACAATTGTATGCCTACGAAACCCATGATAGAATAAGGAAATTTGATAAGGTTATGGATGTAAGAAAAATAACAGAGCAGTGACCTCTTTATTTTCTAGCAGTAGCCACCTAGAAATGTAAATAGAAAAATATTCCACTTACAATGCCAACAAATAATAGATATATTATAGTATTTATATACTTGTTTAATATTCAGTATTTATTTAGCACATGGTTTATAATTGTTAGCAATGCATTTTTTTTAAAGATTTATTTATTTTTATACAAAAGCCAGGGTATGGGCTGGATGTGCAGGAGGGTGAGAGGATTCACCAGAGACAGAGTAGGGAACAGAACAGGCAGACTGAAGAAATACACTGCTGAGGGGAGCAGCAGGCACGACAGGAGAGGTCTGCTTCGCCATGTGGGATTCTTGCCGGCCGGCAGTGATTGAACCCATGCTGCAGAGGCTGCAGACAGCTTCACAGTGTGGCAATCAACCGCACTGTGAAGAGCCACTAGGGAGACCCAGGAATGCATTTAAAAAAACTTTATTGAGGTATAATTTACATGCAGTAATGTGCATATATTTTGAGCATACAGTTATATATACCCGTGTAACTGCCCAGATATAGAAAATTCCATCACTGTAGAAAATTCCTTCATACCTTTTTGCAGTCAATCCCTCACCTGCCTGAGGCAACCTCTGATCCAATTTCTATCACAATTAGTTGTGCCAGTTTTAGAAGTTCGTGGAAATAGAATCCTTTATGTCTGTTTTGTTTTTGGCTTCTTTGACTTGGCATAGTGATTTAGAGATTCCTTCGTGATTGCGTGTGCCAGTAGGTTGTTCTTTTTTGTTAAGTACTCTTTTCATTGTACAAATATACCATACAATTTGTCTATTCATTTGTTGTCAGGTATTTGAATTGTTTCGTTTTTGTGAATAAAACTGCTATGAATATTTTTGTACAAATTGTTTTGTGTACTTTTTTAAACTTATCTTGGGTAATATATAGATGTGGAATTGTTGAGTAATATAGTACAGTAAAATTTAACTTTATAAGAAACTGCCAAACTTTTAAAAAGCTATTTTATGCTCCAACAGTAATGTTTTACACCCTCTACCTCACTTACAATCGTTAGTGCTTTTTAAAAAATATTAGCTATTCTGATAGGTGTATAGAGGTATATTACAGTAGTTTTAATTTTTATTTTACAGATGGCTTCTTGATACTGAACATCTTTACATTTGTTTATTTTTCACTTGCACATATTTTTATTTTTTTAAGAAGATTTATTTATTTTTATACAAGAACTGGGGTACAGGCCAGAGGCGCGAGAGGGTGAGAGGATTCACCAGAGACAGAGCTGGGAGCAGAACAGGCAGACGGACCAAAATACACAGACAGACCGAAATACACAGACAGACCGAAATACACTGCTGAGGGGAGCAGTGGGCGAGACAGGAGAGGTCTGCCGTGCCATGTGAGTATCTCCCTGGCTGGCCAGGAATCGAACCCGCACTGCAGAGGCTGCGGACAGCTTCACAGAGCTGCGCTCAACCTGCTCTGCCACCAGGGAAGCCCTTGTTTTTACTTTTAAAAAGATTTATTTATGCATGCAAGCAAGAACTGGGGTACAGGACAGAGGTGTGGGTGGGTGGGTGGGTGAGAGGATTCACCAGAGACAGAATGGGGAACAGAACAGGCAGACTAACTGAAATACACTGCTGAGGGGTAGCTGCGGGCAAGACAGGAGAGGTCTGCTGCTCCATAAGTGGGTTAGCTTCCTGGCTGGGGATCAAATGCTTGGTGCAGTGGCTGCAGATAGCTTCATAGTGCTGTGCTTAATCCCTTGCACCACCAGGGAGGCCTCCCCACACATATTTTTAAATGAAGTCTCTGGCCTCCCTGGTGGCGCAAGGGGTTAAACACCACACTATGAAGCAATCCGCAGCCTCTGCAGCAGGAGTTTGATCCCCAGTCTGCCAGGGAGAAACTACATGGCGAAGCAGACCTCTCCTATCTTGCCCACTGCTCCCCTCAGCAGTGTATTTCAGTAAGTCTGCCTGTTCTGTTCCCCACTCTGTCTCTGGTGAATCCTCTAACCGCCCCCTCCCCACATCTCTGGCCTGTACCCCAGCTCTTGTATGCATAAATAAATAAATCTTAAAAAAAATAAATGAAGTCTCTGCCCTCAAAAAAATTGGGTTGTCGGAGCTTCCCTCATGGTGCAAGGGGTTAATTAAGTGTCAGCACTAGGAAGCAATCGGAAGCAATCTGCAGCTACTGTAGCACTAGTAGAAGTTGGAGCCCTAGCGGGTAAGGGAGCTGACCCACATGGTGCAGCAGACCTCTCCTGTGCCCCGCCCCACTCCTCTGCTTCCCTCAGCAGTGTATTTCAGTAAATCCACCTGTTCTGTTCCCCACTGTATCTCTGGTGAATCCTCTCCCCCCGCCACCTCTGGCCTACACCCCTGTTCTTATATGCATAAATAAATAAATCTTTAAAAAAAATTGGGTTGTCATTCTATTTTTTTAAAGATTTTTTTATTCGTGCATACAAGAACCAGGGTACAGGCCAGATGTACGGGGGGCGGGGGGGGCGGTAAGAGGATTCACCAGAGACAGAGTGGGGAACAGAACAGTCAGACTGACTGAAATACACTGCTGAGGGGAGCAGTGGGCAGGACAGGAGAGGTTTGCTGTGCCACTTGGGTTGGCTCCCTCTGGCTGCCTATAGCTTCAGAGTGCTGAGACTTAGCCCCTTAAGCCACCAGAGAGACTCTTAATGTTACTGCCACGCCATGTGGGTATCTCCCCGCCTGCTGGGATTGAACCTGCGCTGCAGATGCTGTGGACAGCTTCACAGCGCTGCGCTCAACCACCTGCACCACCAGGGAGGCCCTGTCATTCTATTTTAAAGGTTCTTTTTATATACCCTGGACTCAAGATATGAACATACTCAAAGTATTTAGTAAACTTATCTTTGTCAGATATATTAATTGTGAATATGTTCTTTATATTAGTTATGTCCATCAGGAAACCACTGTGGAGATAGAGTTATGAGTTCATGAAATTTATTATGAGCATAGTGTCTGTGAGAGATAAAAAGAGGAGGAAGAATGATTAGGCAGGGAAAACCTATGTAGAGTGATGCTGATCTGTTATAGGAAAGGGGTCAGGAAAGGGAGGAAAAAGCAGTGTTGGGTAAAGGAAGCCTCAGATTATTACACAGATCTGACTAAGTCTTGGCTAACATAAAAGGGAGCTCTGGAACAAAGGGCAAAGAGAAGTCCTGTGTTAAGTGAACATGGCCAGGCCCTGTTACCCCTGCCATGCTCCGTTATTGGATGGCAGAGGCCCTGGAAGGGTGTGACCTTCCATCTAAGACAGATCCTGTAGGTGCTAACAGCTGGGAGCTGGCAGCTGTACGCCTTTGTTAAGAACCAAATAATTTTTCAAGGTCCTTTCAAGTGTGTGATTCTATTTTGTGCAAAGTAGCTTTCTTTCTTTTTTTCTTTTAAATGAACTGTAAATAACCAAGACATCCCTGAGTAAATTTTGGTGTCAAAATGTGAACTTACTCAAAGTACTTAGTAAACTTATCTTGTAGCTGAATATCTTTTATATAAATACCCTAAGATGAGGTCAACCTTTAGGATTCACTATCCTTTTCCTAGCCTTCTGCTTATCTTTCATCCTTGTCTTTTCTTTCAAAGCCTTCAACAATTCTTTTTTATGTCCTTATATTTTCCATCTCCTGCTAAATTTCATTCTTTATCTCAGTCTTCCACACTTTATTTGTGTCTTTTTTAAACTGCTGTTTGTAGTTGGTATAATAAACTCTTAGAGGGCACAGACCTTTTCTTGAGTCCTCTTCAAAGTTTCTAGCATACTGGATTTAATCATTAAATCTCTACTAAACCAGAAGAACTCCTGATTTCCACATACCAAATGAACCATTTTTCCACTCTTCTTGCCTCTTCTAAATTTTCATATGTTTTGCAATCTTCTGTGATTCAGTAACTAAGTTCTTGGGTGATGTCTTTTAAATGCTTATATCAGGCTTTCTCTAAGGCATTAGAGAAATAAAATTGTAGTGAAAATGGTAAGAGCATTGAAAATATGGATTCTAAAGTGAGGGCATTAGAATAAGGATAGTAGATATTAGGTGGATCCTGGGCAGAGTTTACTCCTTTATTTTCAAGTTTTCTGCCTGTATAAGACCACAGCTATAATATAGCTGTCATAGCTGAAAGAAAATTATTAGTCCAATATAGAACATATGTGGGATAGTGGAAGTGATGAAGTAGAAATGTTAGATCAGATGGCTGGTTGATCTTTCTGGTGGCCTATTGATGGGCTTCTATGTCTGGATAGTCTAGATCCATATTAAAAACTAAAAATGGAAATGCCTTATGATTCAGCAACCCCACTTTTACATATCTATCTCTAGGACACAAAATTATCAGCTTGAAAGTATGTGTTCCACAATATTATTGTGGTATTAATTACAATAGCTAAGTTAGGGAAACCTAAGTACCTACTGATAGAAGACTGGATAGGAGAGATGTGGTATATACACACAATAAAATATTCAGCTATAAGGAAAGATAGCACATATCAAAGGACAGTGAAAGGAACTTGAGGGGATTTTGTGAAGCAATGTAAGCCAGAAAGATAAAGAAAAATATTGGATAATTTCATGTATGTGAGTAATACAAAGAAACAAAGTAGATAAACTGACAAAGCAAAACAAATATAAACTAGTGGACACTGATATCTAAACTGAATTTTCTGACATGGAGAGGGAAGGTAGAGGGAGAAAGGATCAAAGGGACTTAACGGATGGTGATGGCAAAAACAAAAAAACTGACTGGAAAAATTGTGAACAAAATAAATGTTGGTTTTGTAACTCACTAAATAAAAAAAAAATCGCCAAACATAACAAAACAGAAAAAATACAGAGTAGAAGGTGCAGAGATTTTCCATATGGATCCTGTCTCCCTCTCCATTTCCCTTCTCAAGCTCCCCCACTATCAACATCTTCAACTATGGAGGTATATTTGTTACAATTGATGAACCTACATGGGCACATAATTTTAATCCAGTGTCCAAGAGTATATAGTTTACAGTTTACTTGTTTTTCACATTGCGGTTTGGTATAATAACAAGTGTACATTATGATAAAATAGCATGTAAATTACTTTCATTTCTGTAAAAATTCTCTGTGTTCCACTTAGTCCTCCTCCTCCCCTTAACACCAGGTAACCACTGATATTTTTATTGTCTCCATAATTTTGCCTTTTCCAGAAAGTCATTTAACAAGAATAATACATGAATGTAGACTTTTTACATAAATTTATTCAGTAATATGCATTCAATTTCCATCTCCTTTCATGGCTTGATATCTCTCTCTCTCTCTCTTTTTTTTTTTTAGCACTAGTTAATATTCCATGATCTGGATATACCAGTTTATTTACTCATTCAGCTATTGAAGAGCATCTTGGTTGTTTCCCAGTTTTGACAATTATGAATAAACTTGCTGTAAACATCCACGTGCAGATTTTTGTGTGGACATAGTTTTCAACTTCGTTGGGTAAATTCCAAGTAGATGATTGCTGGATTGGATCATGTGGTAAGAGTATGTTTAGGAGAGAAACTGCCAAACTGCCTTCCAATTGGTTATAACAGTTTTCATCCTCACTAGCAATGAATGCGTGTTCTATTGCTCCAAATCTTTGCCAGTATTTGTAGTCAGTATTTTGGTCATTCTAACGGGTGTACAGTGGTATCTCATTGTTTTAATTTGCATTTCCATGATGAGACATGCTATGTAGCATCTTTTTATTTGATTATTTGCCATCTGTATTTCTTCTTTGTTGAGGTGTATTTGCAGGTCTTTTGCCCATTTTAGAAGTTAATTTGTTTTCTTAAATGTTGAGTTTTAGAGTTCTTTGGGTATTTTGGATAAGTCTTTTATCAAACATGTCTTTTGCAAATATTTTTTTCTCAGTCTGTGGTTGTCTTCTCATCTACTTCACAGCATCTTTTGCAGTTTTTAAAGTGAAGTCCAGCTTATTAGCACTTTAACTTGTGCACTGTGTCTTTTGTGTTGCATATAAAAAGTCATCACTATTGCTAAGATCATATAGGTTTTCCTTATGTTGTTTTCTAGGAGTTTCGTAGTTTTGCACTTTATATTTAAGTCTGTGATCCATTTTGAGTTAAATAAAGGGCACAAGATTTTTGTTTATTTGCTTGTGGATATTTAGTGGTTTCAGCAAAATTTCTCGAAAAGACTTTTTTCTCCATTGTATTGCCTTTGCTCTTTTCTTTAAGATCAATTATTTTTTAAAAAAGATTTATTTATTTTTATATTTTTAATTATTTTTTTATTTCAACATTTATCATTTTTACATTTTTTTAGACAATATTTGCTTCCCCCCACCCCCTCGGGTGTAGTCCCCATAGAATTTCCTTCCCCAAGGCACCCATGTACCATCATCACAGTCCCCTGTGCTCCTCCCTCCCTTCCTCCCTCTCACACTGCTCCCTCTTCCTCCCCTGCAGTATGTCTCTGGTTTATAGTTGTCTGTTTTTGCTTTGTTGTGTTTTGTACTGTTATTATTAATTTTTTTTACACTGATGTCTTATTTGGTTCCCCTATATTCCTGTTATAAGTGAAACCATCTGATATTTTTCTTTTTCCTTCTGGCTTATTTCACTGAGTATAATTCCTTCTAGCTCCATCCACGTTGCTGTGAAGGGCATGAGTTTATCTTTTTTGATTGCTGAATAATATTCCATTGTATATATATACCACATCTTCTTGATCCAGTCATCTATTTTTGGCATTTGGGTTATTTCCAGGTTTTACCTATTGTAAATAGTGCTGCAATAAACATAGGTGTACAGGTGCTCTTTTGAATCACTGTTTTTGTGTCCTTTGGGTAAATCCCTAGTAGTGGAATTGCTGGGTCATATGGTAGCTCCATTTTTAGTAGACTGAGGAACTGGTCCACAGTAGAACTTGTCCACAGTGGTTGGACCAGTTTGCATCTCCACCAGCAATGTAGGAGAGTTCCTTTTTCACCGCATCCTTGCCAACATTTGTTGTTGCTTGTTTTTTTTTGATATGTGCCATTCTTACTGGTGTCAGGTGGTATCTCAGTGTGGTTTTGATTTGCATTTCTCTGATGATAAGGGATGTTGAACACTTTTTCATATGCTTGTTGGCCATTTGCATTTCCTCTTTGGAGAAATGTCTTCTGAGTTCTTCTGCCCATTTCTTGACTGGATTTTTTATTTTATTTTTGTTGAGCTGTGTGTGTTCTTTGTATATCATTGTGATCAGTCCCTTATCAGTTGGATGGAGAGCAAAGATTTTTTTCCCAATCAGTGGGTGTCTCTCTGTTTTGGTTAATGTCTTCTTTGCTGTGCAGAAGCTTTTCAGTTTGATGTAATCCCAGGTGTTTATCTTTGCCTTCAATGTCACTGCTTTGGGTGATGAGTCTTTAAAGATGTCTCTGAGATGTATGTCTTGTAGTGTTTTCCCTATATTTTCTTCTATATATTTTATGGTTTCAGGTCTTATGTCCAGTTCTTTTATCCATTCTGAGTTGATTTTTGTGCACAGTGAGAGGTCGTGGTCTAGTTTCATTTTTTTTTTTTTTGCATGTGGAGGTCCAGTTTTCCCAGCACCATTTATAGAACAAACTGTGTTCCATTGCGTATTCTTTGCTCCTTTGTTAAAGATTAGTTGTTCATATAAGTGTGGCTTTATTTCTGGGCTCTCTATTTGGTTCCATTGGTCTGTGTGTCTGTTTTTGTTCCAATACCAAACGTTTTAATTATTATGGCTTTGTAGTATAGCTTGAAGTTTGGAAGTGTGATACCTCCTTTCTTCTTTGTTTTCATTAGTACGGCTTTGGCTATTTATGGTTTTTTGTGGTTCCATATGAATTTCATCAGTATTTGTTCTATTTCTTTGAAGAATGTCATTGGGATTTTTACTGGAATAGTATTGAATCTGTATATTGCTTTTGGGAGGATGTCCGGAGCCGCCTGGAGCATGCGCCATGTTGCACATGTGCTCGATGAATTAGGTTTTTCGCCTTCGGAGAGACCCCTGCGTTCTCCTGTAAATCACGCAAGACTGAGAGGCATGATGGGAGGAGCTACAGGGATATAAGGAAGGAACCGCAGGAGGCAGGGAAAGGAATCACTAGGAATCACAAGGAATCACGAGGAGTCTGTAAGGAGATACGGCAAGGGTTACTGCGAGAGGAGCAGAGAGAAGGCCAGGGAAGTAAGAAAGTCAGGAAAAAGAAAGACATGTAAAAGTAGGAAAAGGATAAAGGAAAAATAAAGAAGCAAACGCTAGCGTCAAGTTGTCAAGCCCCTCATTTCAATCCTCAGCCCTTCTCTTCCCGTGCCTCCGAATCCCGCGGGTCGGGACAGGAGGATGGCCATTTTAATAATGTTGATTCTTCCAATCCATGAGCAGGGGAAGTCTTTCCATTTCTTTGTGTCTTTTCAATTTCTTTTAATAGTGTTTTATAATTTTCTTTGTATAGGTCTTTTACCTCTTTTGTTAGGTTTATTCCCAAATATTTGCTTTTTTTGGTTTCGATTATAAAAGGGATGCTTTTCTTGATTCTTTTTCTTCTGATTGATTGTGTATAGGAAGGCTACTGATTTTTGGGTGTTGATTTTGTATCCTGCTACTTTACTGAACTGGTTGATTATTTTGAGTAGTTTTTCTGTGGAGTTTTTAGGGTTCTTTATGTATATTATCATATTGCCTGCAAATAGTGATAGTTTTACTTCTTCTTTCTCTATTTGGATTCCTTGTATGTCTTTCTCTTGTCTTATTGCCCTGGCTAGGACCGCCAGTATTATATTGAAGAGCAGTGGTGAGAGAGGACATCCTTGTCTTGTTCCTGATCTTAAAGGAAAGGCCTTCAGCTTTTCACCATTGAGAATAACGTTGGCAGTGGGCTTTCATCATGTTAAGGTATGTTCCTTCTATCCCGAGAATTTCAAGGGCCTTCATCATAAATGGATGTTGGACTTTGTTGAATGCTTTCTCAGCATCTATTGATATAATCATATATTTTTTTAAAGATTTATTTATTTGTACAGGCACTGGGCATAGTCAGAAGCACGGGAGGGTGAGAGAATTCACCAGAGCCAGAGCGGGGAATAGAACAGGTAGACCAACTAAATACACTGCTGAGGGGAGCTGTGGGCGTAGCAGGAGAGGTCTGTGCCCCATGTGGGAACCTCACCTGGCGGCCGGGGATTGAACTGGCGCTGCAGAGGCTGTGGGCAGCTTCACAGCCCAGCGCTTAACCGCTTTGCCACCAGGGGAGGCCCTGATCATATGGTTTTTATTTTTCTTTCTGTTGATGTGTTGGATTACACTTACGAATTTTTGTATGTTGAACCATACTTGTGTCCCTGGCATGAATCCCACCTTATCGTGGTGTACAATCCCTTTGATGCATTGTTGGATTCTGTTGGCAAGGATTTTGTTGAGGATTTTTGCATCAGTGTTCATTAGGGAGATTGGCCCATAATTTTCTTTTTTTGTGCTATCTTTGTTTGGTTTGGTATTAGTGTAATGTTGGCTTTATAGAACGTATTTGGTAGTATTCCTTCTTTTTCAATTTTTTGAAAGAGTTTGTGTAGGATAGGCACTAATTCACTGCTGAATATTTGGTAACATTCACTTGTGAAGCCGTCTGGGCCTGGGCTTTTGTTTTTGGGGGTGCTTTGATTGCCACCTCAATTTTGCTGCTTGTAGTTGGCCTGTTTAGTTGTTCTAGTTCTTTTTTGTCCCGCTTTGGATGATTATATCATTCTAGGAATTTGTCCATCTCTTCTAGGTTGTTGAATTTGTTTGCATAAAATGTTCATAGTAATCTCTGATTATTCATTTGATTTCTATTGAGTCTGTTGTGATTTATCCTTTTTCATTTGTAATCCTATTTGTATGTGTTTTCTCCCGTTTTTTTCTTTGTGAGCCTGGCTAGAGGTTTGTCCATTTTGTTTATTTTTTCAAAGAACTAACTTTTGGTTTCATTGATCTTTTGGATTGTTTTTTTAATTCCCAATTCATTTATTTCTGCTTTGATTTTTATTATTTCCTTTCTTCTACTAGCTTTAGGGTTTTTTTTTTTTTGTTCTTTTTCTAGCTCTTTGAGATGTGAGATTAGGTTGTTTCTTTGAGCTCTTTCTTGTTTGTTGATATGAGCATGTATTGCTATATATTTTCCTCTTATTGCTGTTTTTTATGCATTCCATACATTCTGGAAATTGGTGTCCTCCTTGTCGTTCAACTCAAAGTATTTATTAATTTCTTCTTTGATCTCCTCATTAGTCCAGTGGTCTTCCAGTATTGTGGATTTCAATCTCCATGAAGTGGGAGGGATCCTTGTTTTCTTTTCATGATTTATTTCTAGCTTGATGCCTTTATGATCAGAGAAGATAGTTGGAATGATTTTGATCTTCATGTATCTGTTGATGTTTGTCTTGTGGCCCAGTATGTGATCGATTCTGGAGAATGATCCATGCTCACTTGAGAAAAATGTGTACTCGGTCTTTTTGGGTGCAGTGTCCAATAGATGTCTGTTAAATCCATGACTTCTATGCCTTTATTTAGGGCTCTAGTGTCTTTGTATATTTTTTGTCTCATTGATCTGTCCATTGGTGAGAGTGGGGTATTGAAGTCTCCCACTATATATGTATTTTCTTTAATGTCTGTTTTAAGAGACAGACATTAATAATTGTCTAATATATTTTGGTGCCCCTTCACTTGGTGAGTATATGTTGATGATTGTTATATGTTCCTGATGTATTGTCCCCTTGATCATAATGTAGTGTCCATCTATGTCTCTTTTTACCTTTTTTAATTTGAAATCTATTTCATCTGATATAAATACGGCTGTTCCTGCCTTCTTTTTTGGTCCATTTGCTTTTAGGATTGTTTTCCAACCTTTAACTTTCCATCTATGTTTATCTTTTGTGGTTAAATGTGTTTCCTGGAGACAGCAGAAGGTTGGATTTTATTTTTTAATCCAGCCTACTACTCTGTCTTTTTATAGATGAGTTTAATCAATTTACATTTAGAGTTAATATTGATATGTTGGCATCTGTTTTTGCCATTTTGTTTGTCTTTTTTTGTGATTTTATTCCTTGCTTTTTTCTGTTCTTCTTGTTCATTCCTCTGTTAGTTTTGGCTTTAGGACTTCTTGTAGAATTTTTTGGAGTGGGGGCTTAGTTGTAATGAATTTCTGGAGTTTCTGTTTGTCTGAGAAGGTCCATATTTTTTCTTCATAGAGGAAGGAGAGTTTTGTAGGGTAAAGTATTCTTGGCTGGCATTTGCTGTCTTGAAGTTTGCTGAATATGTTACTCCATTCTCTTCTTGCCTGTAATGTTTCTTCGGAGAAGTCTGAAGTTAACCTGATTGGTTTTCCCTTATAAGTTATCTGTTTCTTCCCCCTTGCCAGTTTCAGTTTTTTTTCCTTGTCTTGGACTCTTGTAAGCTTTACTATTAGGTGTCTTGCTGTAGTTTTCTTTTCATTGTGGTAATTGGGAGTTCTTCTCGCTTCTTCTATGTCTATATTCATCTCCTTTTTTCATGCTTGGGAAGTATTCTTCAATTATGTCCTTGAATAATTTCTCAGTTCCGTTGTCTTTCTCTTCACCTTCTGGAATGCCTATAACTCTTGCATTTCTTCTCTTCATGGAGTCTGATAATTATCTAAGAGTCTCCTCATACTGCATCATTTGCAGTTCTCTCCCCTTTTCTCTTTTGGCTCTTTTTGTTTCTGTATCTTCGATAGTACTGATCCGTTCTTCCATTTCATCGATTCTGTTTTCACTTTTCCCAGAGTTCTTTATCTCCTCTAGTAATTTTTTAATCTCCTGCGTTTCTTTTCTTTCCTTTCTTAAGGTCTAAATTTCATTCTTCAGTTCAGTGATTATTTGTCTCAAATTATTTTTTTCCTTTTCGTTTTCTTTCTGCTTTTTAATCATGATGATCATTAATTCTCTATTTGATAGGCCTAGAAGTCCTTCCATGTCATTGTTGAGCTCTGGTGACCGTATTTCTTTTTGTAGTGTGTTCTCCTGCGGGCTTATTTGGTTATTTATATTTTTTCTTCTCCCTGTTGTTTGCTTTCTAATTAGTTGTATGCGTTGGGACATTATGCCACTGGTGTTGGCAAGTATCTCTTTGTAGTGCTCCTTTAGGGGTGCTGGAAACTTTACCAGACTGAGACCAGCACTGGTAGGCCCAACTCCACCAGGGTGTTGATGCTGTTTTGCTGGGCACTGTTCCTTACAGTTCCCTCTCTCTGTATTTACTCAGTTCCAACAGGGAATCAGCTAGTTGGTGATTTTGTTCTGGTCACGAGGTGGCGCCAGAGATCCATACTTGCTGAACTGTGCTTTTTCCCAGTGGTTCTCTGTGAAATGGTGGGGGGGGGTGAGGAAGAGGGGAGGGGGAAAGGGAAAGAGGGGAGCACCTCAACATAGGGGCTCTTATTCAAGCTTGGTGCTGTGTCTGCTCCGTGTTCACCAGGTGCTGTGCCCGCAGTTGTATGGATCCCGCTCCCTGACTTCTACACTCTAGGTCTCGGTTCCAGGGCTATCAGACCCAAAACACTGGCTGTCACCCTATGCAGTGCCCGCTGCTATGGCACACCCCGGATCCTGGGCCTGGCTCTCAATTCCAGGATAGGGTCTTGCTCCACGCCTTATTTCCCTCCTTACCCCCATTTGCATGCCCACCCTCTCTCAGAGCCTGAGGGTGTTTTTGGGATCCCTGGTTTCCAACTATCAGGATGTTGGTGATTTTTTTCTGGTTACTAGGTGGCGCCAGAGATCTTTCCTAGTGTCCTTCCATAACTGTTTTTATCCCCGGTGGGTCCAGGGGAACAGAGTTGGAGTGGTGTGGAGAGCCTCAACGGCATCCCGCGCTCCAAATTTCGTGCCCCAGGTCTCAGTTCCGAAGCCATCAGATCCAGGACGCGGGCTGTAGTCCAGTTCAGTGTCCGCAGAAATGGCACCTTTTCCACTCCACTCCCATATCTGGGCGCTTGGTTTCTGATTACTTTGTGAGGGACATTCACCTCAATGAGGGCTCCTGTGCATCTCCCTGCAAGCCTAGGTCGCAGGCGCCGGGACCTGGGCAGCAGTGAACTGCAATCCACATATGCTTTTTGAGTGGGCTGCTTTTCCACACAAGCTTACTGGCTGGCCTTGGGCTATTTGTAGTTCTCCAAGGAGTCCTTATCTTCCTCTAATGGCACCCGGAGCCGTTCGCTCACCTCCGCAGAGATTCCTGCCTGGTTCTTCACAGCTCCAGTTCCCAGCATGCGGTGCCTGAAATAGTTCCTTTCCACTCACAGTCCCACTTAATGTGTAGTTTGTTCTTGTTGGTTGTTTTTGTTTGTTTGTTTTCCTCCTTTCTGTTGGTTGGAGAGTGCCGGTTTTTTTGTGTGTGGGGGAGAGTAGCAAAGTTCTGAGCTTTCCTCCCTTCTGGTTCCCTTTTATGGCAACTTTTTTCTTTGGGCAGTTTGCCAGAGTCTCCAGTTTATCTTCCATGTCCCAGTTCTCTCAGGGACCTGACACTTTTCCTCCCTATTAACTTTCTTTTTTTAATGGAAGATCTTACTTGCAGCATTTCCCCACCGCCATGTTGTTCTCTCTCCAAAAGATTTATTTATTTATGCTTACACAAACTGGGGTCTAGGCCAGAGGTTTGGGGGTGGGGGTATGTGTGAGAGGACTCACCAGAGACAGAGTGGGGTGCAGAACAGGCAGATGTACTGAAATATATACTGCTGAAGGGATCAGTAGGCAGGACAGGAGAGGCCTGCTGTGCCATATGTGGATTAACTCCCTGGCTGGGGATTGAACTCATGCTGCAGTGGCTGGCCATAGCTTGATAGCTCTGAGACTTTAACCCCTATGCCTCTAGGGAGGCCCAGTTTATTATTTTTATGTGGGCCTATTTTTGGGTTCGATGTTCTTTTCCACTGACCTATTTATTTATTCTTTTTTTTCATTTTTAAAATTTATTTATTTATGTATATTTTTACATCATTGTTCATTTTTGTACAATATTTACTTTCTCCTCTTAGGTGTAGTCCCCATAAAATTCCCACCAACATATTTATCTATTCTTTACCAACTATCCTCTTGATTAGTCTATATTAAGTCTTCAAATTGGATCCTGACATTCCCATGGTTTTGTTCTTCTTCTGCAGTATTTTGTTGGCAATTCTGGATCTTTTGATTATTGATATACACTTTAGAATCACTTTGTCAATGTTAATACAAATAACTTGTAAGGATTTTGATTGGGATTACATTGACTCAAGTTGGAAAGAATGGATCTTGACAATATTCAGTTTTCCTCTCCATAAAAATCAGAGTTTTATTTAATCCAGTCCAATCCAATCTTGGATTAGAATTTTTTTCTCCTGGGCCTCCTTGGTGGTGCAGGGGTTAAAGTCTCAGCCACTATCAAGCTATCACCAGCCACTGCAGCATGAGGTAGATCCCTGGCCTGGGAGCTGACCCACATGGTGCAGCAGACCTCTCCTGTTTTGCCTGCTGCTCCCCTTAGCAATGTATTTCAGTAGATCTGCCTGTTCTGCTCCCCACTCTGTCTCTGGGAATCCTCTTACCTGCTGCACTTCTGGCCTGGACCTCAGCTCTTTCATTTGTTGAACAAATAAAATAAATCTTAAAAAAAATTTTTTTTTCCTCCTATAGATCATGTATATATATTTGCTAGGTTATTACCTTAGTTTTTTTGTGTGTGTGTTAATGTAAATGGTAATGTGTTTTTTTTAATTTTAAATTCCAGTTGTTCACTGATGGTTTATAGGGAGTTGATTGGCTTTTGTATACTGACATTGTATCCTGCAACCTTGAGGTACTTGCTTATTAGCAGCAGTATTATTGCTGTTTCTACATGGATAATCATGCTACCCATGGACAAAGATAGTTTTATTTCTTCCTTCACAATCTGTATACCTTTGTTTTTATGTCTCGCCACATTAGCTCTAACTTCCTGTATAATGTTAAAAAACAGTTTTAAGAGGGACATTCTTGCTTTGTTTTCAAAACTGCTATGGAACAGCATAGCTTCCCTCATGCCTCCAACCTTCTTACCAGGAGTGAGGAAATAATGGCATTTGTGAGGTCAGGTTTTGTCAAACTTGTGACTATACTGATAGCCAGACTGCTGTTGAGGACATTGTTCTACCACAGTTTCTTTTGTGTGAGCTCATATAGGGTGAAATTTGCTTTGAAAACTTTGAATAGTTTGCATGGATAGCTGTACCTCTACTGAATAAATAGATTATTTTTGTCTTAGGCTTATATGAATCATGCAACAAATTGTATTTTACTATCTTTGTGGTCTGCTAGAATCTGTAGATTTAATTTTGTGGCCTACCTCTGAAAGTCTCACTAACTACATACATGTTGCATACAAACTTAACTCTACCACACATCTAAATTTTTTATTCTTGTTTTTATTATATATTTTAATTTATTTTCTTGTATTGTGTAATTTTTTCCACCTGAAAATAAGTTTTATTTAAATAAAGTTTTTTATATAGTACATAACATGAGGGAAAAACCAAACAAGCCAAAAACCAGCTTTTCACTTCATATGACATTGGGTGGTTGCTCCTAGTAAGTCGTAAGCTCTACAGCTAACTAGCTGCATGACTGATGAGTTTGAAATTTATTCCATTATCAAGTATAACTGTGGTATAAAACTGGCCTCACATTTTCTTTGATTGGACATTAATTAGCTAAGATATGTCTAGTCAAAAAGACCTTTGTGGCAAGCCATATACCCCTCCCCTGAGCTCTGGTCAGGTTGAAGACACCAGGGCATTCTTCTGCTATCAAAGTCTCTCCCTAACAGTCCAGCTGTCATTGCCTTATCTCCTCATCTCCTGTCACTTCCACCAAGGCTGTTTGGGTGGTGACATTCTTTTAAAACAAGGAAATCTATAGATAACAGAGCAACTTCTGGTTAGATATAGCTGATTGTGATCTTGGGGTGCTGGCCAAAACAACACATTATTCCTTTGTTTCAGGCTAGATTTGAAATTCTTTCTCTCTGGGGTGTGGGATGAATCCTCAGCAGTCCTGAACTCTCAGTGCAGGTAAAGATCAGTCCCATCGGGAGAGAGAGGGGCTAGTGCAGATCAGAATGTCTGCTCCACTATTGTCTTTACTGAATATCCAGTCTGTTTGGATATCCAATCTGTACTCCAGAATATCCAGTCTGTACTCCACCTCCACAAGGTTTGGCCAATTTCAAAAGAGTGCATCTCTACACATTTGCTCTCCTCCTTCCCAAGGACCCCTGAGTTTATCCCTTAACACTTGGGTTCCCAACTACTACTCATATTCTCTCCACCTGCTTCCTGTTTAATGAGACCTGAATTTCCCTCCTTATTGTCAATCCTACTGAACTCTGCACTTGACTCTACCATCCAAGGGATAAACAGTTCCACTCCTGGCTGCAGGACTATCTCTCCAAACAGTGTCCCTCTGACATGCTGCTCCAAGTGAAACCAGGCCCCACCAGGGCAATGCCCCTTGATAAAGTCTCCTTTACTCATTGCCAGGGCCTACCACATCTAGCATGCTTCCATTTCCCACCCCAGGGCTCAATGGGTTCTGCAGGGGCCTCCTGAGGCAAGGCTGCTTCCAAGTCCTGTCATCCCACTCCATTTAGATTTTCTATTTCTTCATGATTTAGTCTTGATGTATAAGTTGTATATTTGTAGAAATTCATCCATTTCTTGTAGGTTATACAATTTGTTAGGATGTAATTGTTCATCATACTCTCAAGACACTATGTTTCTGTAATATTAGTTGCCATGTCTCCTTTTTCTTTATTGATATTGTTTATTTGAATCACTCTTTTTTTCATAGTCTTAAGTCATAGTTTGAAGTGTTTATCTTCAAAAACCAGTTTCTTTATGGTAATGATGTTTTTTACTGTCTGTCTTCACTATTAGAATGTAAGATCTACAAGAGTAGAGATGCTGTATGTTTTCTTTCTTTTTTTTTTCTTCTTACTTCTGCTCTGGGTCTTCTATTACATTCTACTGATCTGATTATGTACTACCATATAGTTAATATACTATTTTAATTCTATTAAATATACATTAATTAGATCTCCCAAAACCTTGTCTCTTTAATTAATCTTTCAAATAACCCCATTTTCAGATTTATCAATTCCACTGGGCATTTGTTTCTTTTGTATCTAGATGATTAATTTATATTTGTGTTCTTAGCAACAGCCTCTTTTTTAAGGCTTACCTTGTTATTTGCTTTTTAAGCTTTTCTTTCTCTCTCTCTCTCTTTTTTAGTAGGACGTTCTGCTCATTTATTTTCGAGATGCTGTATGTTTTCTTACTACTTTGTCACCAGTGTCTAGAACAGTGTATAAGTCATAGATACTCAACAAATATTTGTTAAATAAATAGATGGAAGGATGAATGATATGACCTTTAGCTTCTCACTTTACTCAACTATTTAGAAAAATTTGTTCTGACCATACCCTTAATCTTTTATTTTGATAACAGCAACTATATTAGGACACATAGTGTATGTGTATGGAGTGTAGTAGAATGACTGCTATCTATTACTCAGTCTGTATGGACATCAGCACACATTTGTTGCTAGGTGACTTTCTTATTAGGACTACATTTAGTTCTGGCTTAAAAATGCAGGGCAAAAGGGCCTCCCCAGTGGCGCAGCAGTTGAGCGCTGGGCTGCGAAGCTGCCTGCAGCCTCTCTGCTCCCCGCTCTGGCTCTGGTGAACTCTCTCACCCTCCCGTGCTTCTGACTGTACCCAATGCTTGTATAAATAAATAAAAAAAAATTAATAAAGTTAAAAAAAAAATCCAGGGCAAGATCATGCATGCCAACTTTGTCCGGGTTTGGAATTAACATATAGCTTGGAATAAACTTAAATTTTAATAAGACCCAGCTTTTCAAATCTCATTTTACCATTTCTTAGCATTTTTCTGGGCAAGTGATCTTTTCTCTTTGAAAGTTCTCATTTCTGATATGGGAGTAATTGTTCTTTTCTTGTAGGGTTGATATCAGGGTTTAGTGAAATCACGTAATAAGTACCTACTGAATGCCTGGCATTATGATCAATAAATGCTGGTTTATTTCCCTTTCTACCATCTTGTGACCAAATTAACTTTCCTATTCTGGGACAGTCATTTTCTACAAAAGAACATCTTTTACCTGAAAGGGTTGTGCAGATAATTCCATTTCATTAAAAAATGGTGATTTAATGATTTACTTAGAAATAGGCTATGACTTCTAGTATGAAACTCATCTGGAATATGTGCAAAGAACTACTATTATTTTCTTACTGTCAAGAAAGCTGATGGAATACTTTATGAATATGCACAAAACAGTGTTAACATCTGAAAAAATATCATATGATGACCTGCACATGATATAAACATAAGATTTGTCACTTCTCAAGCACTTAAAATATTGCTCCATTTCTTATACCTTTGTATTGCACATGCTTATTTGGTAATGTCGGTCTGCCTCCTTACTTCTGTAGCTAAAGTGATATAGTCCTGTTTTATCATTGTCCAAGTGATTAAAGGTGCCAGGTAGGTCTGTATTCCTTTAGCAACATCCCTGATGTCCAGTTCTTAAAGAAGAAAAGACAGTGAGCACCTGGCTTCAGGGGATGTGTTCTGTGGGAATATATATTTTTAGAAAGTTGTTTATGATTTTTTTTCTTCTGTACAACCAGAAGAGCAGAGGAATATATTTCAAATTCCCACTGTCAAGTGCTCCCTGTTCTTTTATTAGAATTTGTAAAATTCTACCCTTTTGAATCCTGTCAGCAATCTTTGGATATGCTCCAGGTTTTCTTTCATAAAGTTCTCAGCACACAAAGTTGAGTGGTCTGGGCAGGAAATGTTTATGTGAGAGTGCATGCACTTGTGTGTGTGTGTGTGTGTGTCTATCTGAAACTGCTTTGATTGAAATGCCAATATTCTGTCTCTTTCTGGTCTGAATTTAATATGGCAATAAAATGGGAAGCACCCCCTTGCATAGTGAAGTATAGTAGTTGAGCCTCACCATTTATTTAGTCAAGTCAGTTGTCATTAACTTTTGAGTTTAGGGGAAAAACATTTTCCTGGAGTTGAGACTATTCTCCATGTGTCAAGAGATCGAGATCATATCAAATCTTGAGGGATGATGGGTGTGAGTGGAAATTTTTAGTTTTATTGTTTGAAAAAGTATCTATATTTTTAATTCTCATTTTTTCAAGTTAAATAATAATTTGTAACCAAAACCTTAATTCCAAAGATTCTCACAAAACATATAACAAAATAAGAGCCTGAAAAAAAATCTTGTTCAGTAACTCAAAAGTTCAGCTCTACAATGTACCTTAGATAGTCTCAAATTTCCAAATAAAAATGTTATAAAGAGCTATACATTAATACACAGCAATCACATAAGGAACTTATATTGGAAAGCAAAAAGATTCTACACCAAATACCTAGTGTGAATACTAGTTGGAGTTTAAACAAGATGAAATAAAATGAAAAACCTTACTCTAATCTAGCTTTAATGGTGCAAATTTTATTTTTATCTACTGACTTGTGTTCCAGCAGCCTTTAAAGTCTACTTGTTCAACTACAGCTGTATACTATCCATATCCTAGGTATGGAAAAAGAAAGTCTTGGTTCAATTTTTGCCAGCTCTGTTTCCATAATACTAATCATACTTTATAGGCAGAATTTAGAGCTTTATTATCAGTCTATGCAAGGCTAATAAAGTTCAAAGAAAATTCAGTTTTGCTTAAGGGAACATTGTAAAACTAACAATTCTTGATATTACATGCCTCACATGATCCATTTCAAAACATAGAGAATTATATCTTTATGTGTCACTATCCCAAGAGACAAACATGATCAGCTAAAATATCTTAAAAACGCACTGAGCTTATGATGTTGCAAGCAAAACTTGAAGCTACTGTATATATACTTCTGTCAAATGAAATTATTTCCTCTACAATACTCCTCTTGAAAGATGGTCTGTTTTCTTTCATTTTACCAAATCGGACAGGAGACCTTGAGAAGTCTTGGGATGGTTTGAGATTTCTTTTGTATGACAGTGATTTCTCTCTTCTATCTCTCTCTAGAAAAGGACTTGCTCCAGCTATGGGAGAAGCTTCTTGGTCTTGGAGATCTGAGGTGAGGTGGAGGACTCCTCCAATAATAATCTCAAGGGCATGGATCCCAAGAAGGAGGTGACCCATGATTTCTAATTCTCTTTTCACCACTTGATAGTTCCACTCTTATATTACAGCCACAGCATTCTCCCATCTATCAATATCTCTCAAACAGCATCAGCTTCATCACAGGGATCTTCAAAGTGAACAAAAGTAAAGCCAGGAGTGTTTCTAGCAGTCCGCACACTTACAAGTGGGCCATAATAGCCAAAATCTCATTCCAACTCAGTCTTGTTACCATTTTTTTCCAAGATTACCTACATAAAACTTAGTCCAAGGAGCAGGAATCACGATTCATTGTGATAACTTGGGTTAGAAATGCAGAGTTTCAAGGATCTTCCCTCTGACCCTTGCAGACACTTTCCCTGACCCAGTGTCCATGAAATTACTAATTTTCAACTTCTTTTGAAAAATATAAATCACCTAATATTGGTGAGTCAAAGCTTTTTACTTCTTCCCAAATCATCAGATAATGGATTATAGAGCTTGTCCAGTTGCACAAGTTGGCTCGTGGTCTGCATTTTCAAAAAAACACTTTGTAGTTGCTCTCAGAATTCTGCATCACCTGAAGTTTTGAGGTTTGGGTGGGAACAAGTGATACAAAAACCAATGTTAAACAATAACATACTAGGAGGGAAGACCTCAGCTATTTCTTTTATTATTTGTGAGCTGATTCTGGTTCAAAACTTGCTGTGGTCTGGGAAACCAAAAATTTAATTGGGTGGTAAACACAGGAGAAAAAACATAACTGAGGTGATAGGTACAATCATGAGCCCTGTAATGGTTAATTTTATATGTCAACTTGACTGGGATAAGGATTACCCACTTAGCTGATAAAACATTGTTGGATGTGTGTGTGAGGGTGTTTCAAGAAGAGATTAACACTTAAATGGGTAGACTGAGTAAAAAGAATTTGTCCGACCTGTCCAGGTGGGCATTATGATTCAATCCATTGAAGTCTGAATGGTAGAAGAAGAGGACAAAATGGTAGAGGAAGTACAAAATCACTCTTTTTTCTTGAGATGAGACACCCATCTTCTTTTGCCCTCAGATATCAGTGCTTCTGGTTCTTGGGCTTTTGGACTCAGATCAGGAACAATATCAATGACCCTCCGATTCTCATGCCTTTGGATTTGGACTGAATTATATCACCCAATTTCCTGGTTCTCTAGCTTGTAGATGGCAGATCATGGGACTTCTTGTCTCCATAATCACATGATCCAATTCTGATAATAAATTTCTACATAAATATATATTTTTATGTATATGTATATATGTATATATATACATGTATATATGTATATGTATATATGTATATATATGTGTATATATATTTATGTATATGTATATATGTGTATATATATATATAAAATTTCCTAGAGGTTCTGGTTCTCTCTAGAACCCTGACTAATATAAGCCCCCTATGTAGAAAGAAACAGACCTTCTTTTCCAGATTATGTCCACTTCAGGGATTATTTTTTTGAGTCTGGTAGGTTTCTTATAGCACTATAGCTAGATTAATTGGCTCATTCATAAATTCGTTCTGTGACTACTATGTGCTAAATACCATGCCAGGTTGTGAATTCAAAGATAATTCAAATATAGTTCACGGCATAGCTCTCTGACTTGACTTCAAGCTATTTCCTAGCAGAGAGCTTACAAGGAAAATAAATTATGAGCATCAGGAAATCATAATATAAGTTAGAAAGTGAAATGTCATTAAAGTATACAGATAAAGAGAGGTAGAGATGAATTGTTCTGAGTAGGGAAAAAAGATATTTGCTAGAGGGATAAGGAAAGACTTTAAAAATTTCAGTTATACTTCAGATTTATAGAAAAAGAAGGCAAATACTTTCCAGGTAGTCAAAAGTACAGTTGTGGAAAAAAATAGAACATAGAATGTATGCATTCCTTGTGGTGGTGGGCAGGGGAGATGAAAAGATAAAAAGGACATTCCAGAGCCTCCAAGGCCTGTTTTAGATTTACAATTTTGAAATTCTTTGAGTACTTCTGGAAATCCAACTATCACAGTAGTAGTAGGTACTTGGGAGTGGGTGTGGGCTCCTCTTTGGTGTTTTCTGACACCACTGCTGACAATAACTATGTGTCATTTTTCTACACTAATTCTCCAATTCTTTGACTCCAACTGGGTGTTCAAGTCAATTCAATTTGGACATTATCTACTTGGAATTAGCATCAGACTTCACAGTTAAAAGATTCAGTCTCATAAGATTGCCCCCATTTCAGATGCCAGCTACAGTTGGGGTACCTAGTAACCTGTACTTCTGCCTGATCGACTAAGTCAGGGCACGTACAGACTTTCACTCAACTTTCATAATTCACTCCAGTGACTGAAAGAACTCAGGGAAGTGCTTTACTTAATACTGCAGTTAATTATAAAGGGTGCAAGTCAGGAAAAATCAGATGGAAGAGAGGCATATGGCAAGATATGATGCAAAGGTTGAAGAGCTTCTGTGCCCTCTCCAAGTGTGCCACCTCCCAGAATATTGATGTATTCATCAACCCAGAAGCCATGTAAACTCTGTCATTTATGATTTTTCTAATGGAAGTTTTATTACATAGACATGATTGATGAAATCATTGACCATGGGTGATTGAACACAATTTTCAGCCCCTCTCTTTTTTCTGGGGTTGCAGGGGAGTGGAGCTTAAAGTTCTGACACTATAATCATGCAGTTGTTTTTTTGGTCAACAACCCCCACCATGGATTTTCTCATGAGCATACAGAAGACACTAAATTCCAAGGGTTTTAGGAGATCTGTGCCAGAAAATGGGGGTGAGGAAGTACATTTATATAGCACAGGGGCATAGGCTATTTACTTAAACATCTTTCTAAGGAGGACAATAGCACCTAGAGCAGACTTGGATGATAAAAGGAGAAGCAGCATGGAGCTCTGAGGTAACAATAGATAGCACGACCTGGATCAAAATCAGTATGTGTTGGGAGATTCTGGGAAAGGATAAGGGCATGGGCCAAGGTTGGGTGAGGGGAACAGGATTGATTAAACATTGCTGAAGACTGTTTTACACTATTTGGTATTGTTAACTCTATCTAGAGTTTTCTGGGCTCTCACTTAAGGCAAGATAGAAGAGAAAAAGATTTTTTCTTACATTTCTATTTTGCTCTTTTTACCAGATTATTTCTATTGGAGTAATGCTCTTATGGAAAAGGGAAATTAAGTCCAAACTAGTTTCAGTTCTGGGATGATCATCTGGATTTTATTTGTCTGGCAGGGAATGATCCATCTTGTTAACAATCAAAGAGTAAATATGTGTAGAAAAATTTAAAGAATATAATGACAAGCTGCCTTGACTCATTTAAAATGTTCACGTTTTTCTCTTTGCTACTGGTAGTTCAATGTTTGTAGGTAAGAAGTTAGTTGACTGGTCCTAACAATGGAATAGAGAGGTAAACTCAGGACCCCACAAAAACTGAAGGTTTACTTTTTCCTTTCTTCTTACAGACATTTAAGAGGTCAGTGAGTGTGACTTGAATGCTCTGAAGAATCAACTTTAGACTCTATCTAAGTTTGTACATATGACATAACAAAATGTCACAAGCTGGGTGACTTACAAACAACAGAAACTTATTTGTCACAGTTTTGAAGCTAGAAAGTTCAAGATCAGGATGCCAGCATGATTGGGTTCTGGGAAAGACATTTCTCAGTTGCAGATTGTCAACTTCTCTCTATGCCCTCACAGGGTGGAAAAGGGGCAAGTGAACTCTCTAAGGTCTATTTTATAAAAGTGCCTATTTTGTTCATGAGTATTCAGCCCAGATGTCTCATCCCTAATACACATTAAGTACTAGGATTTCAGCCTAATAATTTTGGGGATGTGAACATTCAAGCCATAGTAAAATCTATTTTGATGACTTCCACCTTCAAACATATAGTACAGTACTGGAGTTTCTTGTAAAAGTGGAGATTCATAAACTCCAGAAATGGCATAGCAAAATTATGGAAAGGAAAAAAGAAGCTAACATGAAATAACACTCACCACACAGTGGGCCCTGTGCTGAATTCGTTACCTGTATAATTTCTTGATTCTCCCAAGAAACTTTTGAGCTTAGATTTGCCCAATCCTATTTAAAGAGAAGGAAACTGAGGTTCATATAAGTTAAATAACTTGTCTAAGTTCATTTGAATAATAGGTCAATGTACTAGTCCATCTGACTACAAGCCTATGATCTTTCCAAAACATAACACAATAGGTGTGGTAATAGTATTTCGGAGACTTTGATTTTGGAGTTAGAAGGAATCTTGGAATCAGTGACAAATAGTATTGAAACAGACTTTAAAATTATCTTTAGTGATTGCTCACTCCCATCTTACTACCTAGTGGTCTCTGGACTCTGACATTACTTCCAGCACATCTGCTGCTAAGGAAGAGCCCAAAGGGGGCAACAATTGGATAAGTAATTCTGAAGTTCATCAATATAGGACAGAATGATGAGAATGGGAAAAAATATAAAAAAGAAAATTAATGGAAGAAGAGGGCTAATCCTTTGATATATTTAGAATATTATATATCAACAAAAATTAGTAAATTTAGCTCAAGAATAGGATCATAGATGAATGGAAAAGGCTATACCTTCTAGAAGCAAAATCTAAAATTAAATATACAATAAAGATGATACATCAAGTCATTGAGAAAGATTAGACTAATTACTGTTTTGGGGAAGTTTATATAAATGCAAAGAAAAAAATGTCAGTACAAATCATGACCTTATATTATGTCTAAAGAAATTTCTGCTGGTGGGAGTATAAACTGGTCCAACCACTATGGAGAGCTGTGTTGAGATTCCTCAACCTACTAAAGATAGAGCTTCCATATGATCCAGCAATTCCACTCCTAGGTATTTACCCAAAGGACACAGAAACAGTAATTCCAAAGGGCACCTGTACCCTTCATTTATAGCAGCACCATTTACAATAGCTAAGCTATGGAAAAAACCCAAATGCCCCAAAATAGATGACTGGATCAAGAAGATGTGGTACATATACACAATGGAATATTACTCAGCAATCAAAAAGATAAACACATGCAGTTTGCAGCAACATGGATGGAGCTAGAAGGGATCATGCTCAGCAAAATAAGTCAGAAAGAAAAAGAAAAACACCGCATGGTCTCACTCATAGCAGGAATTTATAAAACCTAAACAAGGGACCAGGAAAAAGACTGATTAATACAAAGTAAAAATCAAAATCAACAAGCAACTATGGGCCAGAGACGCACTGCGGCAGGGTGGGGGTGGGGGCATGGGGAGAGGAAGGATTAGGGTCAAAATAAGAGGGGTGCAATTGTATGGGGAATATAGCCAAAATGAAAATGCATACATTGTGCAAAAATGAAAAATATAAAATAAAATATTAAAAAAAGAAATTTCAGATGCATTAGTAAATTGTGTTTGAATAATGAAAATAGTAGAAGAAAGTTAAGATTAACATTTATTTGATCTCTGAGTAAGAAAAGGAGTTCTAAACATAAAATAAGTCAGAGAAATCATGAGAGAAAAAAACTGACAAGCCTATATCCAAAAGATGGGAGAAGGATGGTGAGGATGTTGAGGCAGCAATGCTCATCTGCTGTTGGTGGGAATGCATTTTGGTGTAGTCTCTGTGGAAAATAAAAGTGGAAATATAATATGATATAGTAGTATTACAGCTAGGAATTTAGCCAAAAAACATGAAAACTCTAATATGAAAAGATTTATCAATGTCTATGGTTATAGCAACATTTTCTTTTTAATTAATTAATTAATTAATTTAAATTTTATTTTTATATTCCCCATACAATTACAACCCCCTTATTTTGACCCCAACCCCTCCTTTTCCCACTCCCCATCCCCCATAGAGTGTCTCTGGTTCATAGTTGTTTGTTGATTTTGATATTTTCTTTCTTATAGTTATTCTTTTTCCTGGTCCCTTATTTAAGTTTTCTAGATTCCTGCTATGAGTGAGACCATCCGGTATTTTTCTTTTTCTTTCTGGCTTATTTCGCTGGGCATGATCCCTTCCAGCTCCATCCATGTTGCTGCAAATTGCATGTGTTTATCTTTTTTGAATGCTGAGTAATATTTCATGGTATATATGCACCACATCTTCTTGATCCAGTCATCTATTTTTGGGCATTTGGGTTGTTTCCAAAGCTTAGCTATTGTAAATAGTGCTGCTATAAACATAGGGGTGCAGGTGCTCTTTGGAATTGATGTTTCTCTGTCCTTTGGGTAAATACCTAGGAGTGGAATTGCTGGATCATATGGAAGCTCTATGTTTAGCAGGTCAAGAAATCTCCACACAGCTCTCCATAGTGGTTGGACCAGTTTGCACTCCCACCAACAGTATAGCAACATTTTTCATAACTGTCAAGTCATGGACCTGCCTAAATGCCCATAGACATATGACTGGGCAAATGAATTGTGGAGTATATATTCAATGGGACACAATACAACTGTTAAAAAAGATGAAATAGTTCATTTTGGGGCAAAATGGATGAATCTCGAGGTGATTATGTTAAGTGAAATAAGCCAGAAAGTGAAAGACAGTTACCAGATGGTTTTACTCATTTGCGGAGTTTAAGTAACCAAAGAAAACAAGCTAGTAAAGCACAGGTAAAAGTAATTTTTAGACTCTGAAAAATATACTGGTTACCAGAGGGGATATGAGGGAGAAATGAGGGGATAGGAGAGGAAATGAGATAGAGCATTGTTGTTGGAGCTTTGATGGAGTGTGAGCAAAACATGTGCACATTTAGAGGGGTGAACTTGCAATCCCAAATTATACATTTATGTAAATGATTGACAAATCAATAAAATTTGAGAAAAAGAAAATATTTGATTATATGAAAATAAAATTTTATGTATATAAAATATAAACATGAAATTAATAATTTTGGGAAAAGTTTATGAGATATGAATAAAGGATAATATTTTTTTAAGGATAATATTTTTTTAATATGGGCCTTCCCGGTGGCGCAGCGGTTGAGCGCTGGGTTGCGAAGCTGCCCGCAGCCTCTGCAGCGCCTGTTCGATTCCCAGCTGCTCCCCGGCCACCGGAGGAGGGTCCCACATGGCGCGCAGACCTCTCCTACCGCCCGCTGCTCCCCTCAGCAGTGTAATTTGGTCCTTCTGCCTGCTCTGCTCCCCGCTCTGGCTCTGGTGAATTCTCTCACCCTCCCGCGCTTCTGACTGTACCCAGTGCATGTATAAACAAAACAAACAAACAAATAAATAAATAAATAAATAAAACATGCCTCTAAAAAAAATATTTTTTAATATATAATTCTACTCATGCAAATCAGTAACAGAAAATGTTAGTGGTTTAGATATAAAATGGACCAAATGTTTGAAGAGATGGATTAAAGAGGAGAAATTACAAGTGACTAATAAAAGCATAAAATGAAATACACCTTCACTAATCAATGCAATGCAAATGAATCATTTTACTGAATTATTGAAAATTATCAGAAGTAATATTTAAACTGGTGTGGGGAAATGTATGTTCATACACTTCTGTGCAGAGCAATTTATTAACCATTACATTAGGCCCAACTTGACATTTGGGAGCATGGAACATAAATATAAACGTAAATTGACATACCCTTTATCTAAATATTAAAATGATATTTAATTATTCAATTCCCAAGAATATATTTGAAATTATCTGCCTTAAATATGTTAAACTAAATGTGAGAAATAGAACTTGAAATTATTTTTATCTTTTACTGTATATATGCTTTTTTAAAAAACTTTTTTCTTTTTCTTTTTTTTTAAGATTTATTTATTTATTTATACAAGCACTGGGTACAGTCAGAAGCGTGGGAGGGTGAGAGAACCCACCAGAGCCAGAGCGGGGACCAGAGCAGGCAGAAGGACCGAAGTACACTGATGAGTTGACCAGTGGGTGGCAGGAGAGGTGTGCGTGCCATGTGGGATCCTCCTCTGTTAGCCAGGGAGCAACCGGGGATCGAACAGGCGCTGCAGAGGCTGCGGGCAGCTTCGCAACCCAGCGCTCAACGGCTGCGCCACCGGGGAGGCCCTATATATGCTTTTTATTGACGTATAATTGACATAAAGCATTGTATAAGTTTCACTTTTACAATATAATGACTTGACATTTTATTTATTTTTAAGATTTATTTATTTATTTATTTATACAAGCACTGGGTACAGTCAGAAGTGCAGGAGGGTGAGAGAATCCACCAGAGCCAGAGCGGAGAGCAGAACAGGCAGACTGACGAAGTACACTGCTGAGGGGAGCAGCGGGCGGCAGGAGAGGTCTGAGCGCCATGTAGGACCCTGGCCGGCATCCGGGGAGCAAACTGGCGCTGCAGAGGTTGCCGGTGGCTTTGCAGCCCAGCGCTCAACCGCTGCGCCACAGGGGAGGCCCTGACTTGACATTTTAGATATGCAAAATGACTACAATAATTCTATTTACCATTTAGATGCATTGGTTCTAGTTGCAGCCGTCCATTATTTTCTCAATCTTTGTTATATTCCTGTTTTACATCATTCATTGTTTTTCTTATTTCAGCAAGCATGGTTTTAACTATTATCTAAACTCTTTAGGTATATCCTGCAGTTCTGCTGGATTGACTCTTCTCTCAGAGTTTCTGTGCTTTAGCACTTGTGATATGTTCTTTCTCTTCATTTTTAGGTTTTATGGGTTGTAATAGGGAGTTTCTTATGTTAATAAATTGGCTTTATCCCCTTCCTACTAAAAGCCGTGCATAACAGAACCACAAAGAGAAAAAAGAATAAAAATATGGAAAGTGTAAGGTGGGATAACCCAATGAGAAATAACATTTGTGTTATGGGAGTCCTAGAAGGACAGAGAAAAAGGAAGACATGGAAAATTTATTTAAAGAAATAATTTTTGAGAATCAGCACAATATGGGAAATGAATCAGATCATTTGATCCGAGAGGCCCTAACAGTTTCAGACAAAAATGATACCAGACTAATTAACACATTCCATGATACATTATAATAAAATGGTTCAGAGTCAATGGGAAGAGCAGAATAGTGAAAGAATTGAGGGAAAGAGCAGTAAACTATAAGGGGATACTAATTAGACTTTCTGCAGACTTTTCAGTAGAGACCTGACAGACAATAAGGGGATGGCAGAGAGAACTGAAATACTCAAAGATTGTCAGCCTACAGTCCTTTACCTTACAAAGTTATCATTCAATATCCAAGGAAGGGTAAGGAACCTCATTGAAAAACAAAAAACTAAAAGAATTTATTAACACCAAATCAGACATGAGAGAAGTACTGATGGAGCTATCATACAGCAACAATGAGATTATGAAGATTGAATCGTACCAAGTACTTTTTTTTTGACAATAATGACATAATGCTAGAAATCAATTTTAATTAAAACAGAAAAAAACACAAATACATGAAGAATAAACCGTATGCTTTTTAATAGTCATTGGATTAAAGAGGAAATTAAAGCAGATATAAAAATCTGATGAATGAAATTAGGATACAAATTATCAGAATCTATGAGATGCTGCAAAGACAGTCCTAGGGAGAGGATAATCGCAATATATTAAGAAGCAAGAATAATCCTAGATAAACAATTCAACATTACACTTAAAACAACCTAATAAAGAAGAACAAAGAAGAAAGGAAATAATAAAAATAAGAAGGGAAATAAATGAAATAGAAATTAAAATTACCATACAAAAGATAATTGGAACTAAGTGTTGGTTTTTGAGATAGTAAAAATTGATAAATCCTTAACTATACTAACCAAAAAAAAAAAAAAGAGAAAATATCTATAGAATTATTAATGAAGGAGGAGAAATTATCAGATATGGCACAGAAACAGCTAGATAGATATTTTGGTATGATAATGAGGCTGATGTGAATTTCAGGTCACAAAGGAACTAAGCATGCTCTGGAGATTTTTATGGCATAATGGGTTGTGCAGGCCACATAGGGATGGTTGGAACCTGGTTATCAAAATAAGTTGATTTGGTTAGACTCTTTCACCTTTTAGAAAATCAAATGGAGGTGACTTAATCGGAGACATTTTTGTGCTTGAGAAAGCCAGATGGGGCTCAAACTACTCTTAAGGAGTCAATTTAACATAAATAAGTTAAATACTAAATCAGCCTAGCATCCTGACTGCCCTGCCATGAGTTAACAATCAGTGGTCTTAACTTTTTGTTTCCCAGGATTCTGAGGCCCTAGAATTATTTGTGTTAGCCATTTGTTTCCTTGTCCCCTAAGGTTCTGGTTTGACAACAACCCCACTCTGGGTCAGGAATTCTCCTATATATTCCAAAATTACCTGGTGCTTATTTGAGCCAGGTATTTATTAATCAAAATCACAATTTTCTGGTTACATCTCTATTGCTTCCCCCAGTCTGAGAGCTCCTTCAGGGTAGGGATTGTGTCTTTTACCTTTGTCACACAACCACCCCAGGCCAGACAGTTTCATTGTCAGTTCTTAAAGATGAAAAGAGAATTTGGAGCCTTTGGTAGATTTTGCAGTCCTTTAATGCTGAAACGTGGTGCCACACACACAGGGAAGCAGAAAGAGCAAGAAAGACACCAACTATGAGAGAGGCAGAGCAGCAACTCCCTCTCTAGCCCCCTTTACAATGTTAAGTGCCCACAGCCACACAACTGATACTTGTTGCAAATGCAAGGCCCATCTGTTGTTTGCTAGATGTCCAAATGTTGGAAAGCATAGCTCTCTGTTGTGTGGGACATTTGTGTCATTTGCTTACAGCCTCCATGCCTTATAATAAATGTTCAATAAATGTGTTTTGAAAGGACAAAAAATGTACACTGAACTGTGTATCAGATCCAAATTTTTCTCTCTACATTTCTAATTTTCTCACTTGAAAAAAAAAAAGGTCATTTCCCATGAAGAATCACAGTAAGAGGCCTAAGGGAAAGCAGGATGAATGGTAGTGGTGGGGTGTAGATAGAAAACCAAACTTACTTGATAGAGCTAGGGTCCAAAAATAGTGATTTAGTTACTGAAATTTTTCTGGGTTGTGAGAAAGTGTTATTCTTGCAGGAAGAAAATAGAAAAATCACCCCATTTTCACCAGGGTATAAATGAGGTTAATGTTCTCTTGAGCAGCCTGGTTTTGAGTCCATTTGACTCCTCTACCTAAAGGAAGGAACTAGAGGCTCTTCACTCTCAAAAGTTTGTACACTGAGAATTTATACACATGCATCTATTTCTGTACCATAGCACAGTAAGATAAAAAGTATAACACATGGGGTGAATGAAATTAAGATACGCACGGTAAGATAAAGTTGGTCTTTCATAAAAGCATTTTGTGAGAGGGAGAACTCATTAGATTGTGAAAATGAATCACAATGAGAACGGGGTTCCATCGGCAGAGCATCCAGCATAATTCTGACATTGTCCTGGGGCTGTGCGAGGTGGGTGAATGATGATGACCTCATTTATGTTCATGCCTGCCTCACAGCAGAGACTTTATTTTGTCATTGTATTTCTTAGCCATGTTTTGATCTCTGATGCTCAAGTGCATAGATGCTGAAGTGATGCAATAAATGTGCTGGGAAATGCATCACTAGACACTAAGAGAAAAAGACAATGCTGAGGGCAGGGTTTATTCCACAAGATAACAGGGATGGAGTTAAGAAGAGGAAAGATGAATGTTCAATATCAGGAAAAATACCCTAGCCATTTGACTTTAAGAATAACTCCCAGGGGAAGCTGTGAAAATCCTGCTTCATGAGGCATTTGAGAATAGATTGGATGATATAGTGGAGATTATCCTGCAGGGAGTCAGTCAAATGTACTCTGGGGCCAGGGTGTGAATTAAAATTGCCACAAAACCCACAAAATGGTCTTTTGTGGTTATGATTCTGGGAGTCCAGTCAGATCTTGTACTTTAAATCTTTTGCTACAACCAATATAAATTCTCCCAGCTGAACTGAAGAACTGCACCTAATAGTATGGGCCTTGGTGTGCCAGCAAGCCCACAGTCTGGTCAGCTAAGAGTATATTTATTCAGTGTCACCTCCGTCTCCCACACTGGACTTGGTGGTGTATATTTCCTTCCCTTCCCCTTCCTTACCCTTGTCTCCTCAATAGAGGAACCAGCAAAGGCTTGGAAATAATTCTCTGAGAATGAGTGACCCCTATGTGCCTGTTGACTGTCTTCTCTTTGTCACTACATTGTAGTTTGACATTTGGAGGGGAATATGGGTTTAAGTCCATCAGAGTCAACATAAGATAGGGGATGACTGAGGTCTAGCAGCCATCACACAGTGGACAAGCCCTACAAAGCCTGAAGAGTTGCCATTAAAATCTCCCTTCTCCTACTCCACCCTGCTCAGAGATCTGGGGGTTCCGGGTCTTTGTATTACAACTATTGCTAATGACATGATGTTGGGGGTGAGATAAGGCAAGTTTCAATTTTTAAGGAATGAAAAACCTGTTATTTCAGTTCAGCTCTAAGAAACTCCAGGGTGGAAATGTTGAGGGCCAGCTGTTTAGTCTTTCTTTTTCTAATTAATTGCAATTATTCTAGAACTATTTATATTTGGAGAAAAGTCTCTGGAGCTGGGACAAGTTGCTGATATAGTCACAAGCACAGTGGACCATGTATTGCAAAGGCATCTTTATGGAAAGGGGATGAGCAAGGCAGATCATTGCCTGGGCACCATCTTCCTTGCTCCCATTTACATGCAGCCACCTTGGATTACAGATCCCACTATGCCATGAACCGGACTCCTGAGCAAGGGAGCTACAGGGAATTAGAGGTGGAGCTGAGTGGACTATGTACCACAGAAGGTAGGGATACACTCTTTTGCTTTTCCAGTTTTGACTTGCTTCCAGGAGCATGGAGGAGACGTGTGGAAGAAAGACTTGTAGAAACTCTTGGAAGAGACACATGAGTGAGAGTCACATAGGTAGGCTGCTCCTAGTCCTTGGCAGACACAATAGCCATTGTCCTGAACTTCATGCTGGATTACTTGATAACTTTGAAGTCTGAATCTCTCCTTCAATCCCAGCTTTCTGAGGCCTGCCTAACCTCTTTCTTGTGTTTCCCCACCGGAAGGTACCTTAGACTTATGGCATGTTTCCAGACTTTAGTGGCCCCACTTTGGACCAAGTCTATTTGATGAGGTATTTGGTCATGATGCGATTGGCAATTTAGGAGGTTTTATTGGGAAACTAACATCCTTTCTTCTCTTTGCTTTCTACGCACACTAATTCTGTTAGAGACCTTTCATCTGCTTCCTTTGTCTTTGTGTGAAAGATGGTTGGACCACTTTTAGAGTGAGCACTCATTACCAGTATAGGGTGCCTGGGTGCCCCTCTGTTGCATGCTAACACAGGCAAGTCAAGAGGCTAAAAAGGACTCATAGTCTGTTTTGGGGGAGTTTCCCTCACTAGTTCTAGCTCTTCCACACTTTCTCAGGTGATGGGATAACAATTTCCCCCACACAGTAGATTCTGGTCATTTATGCCTGTAAAATTTACATTTTACATTACTTGAGCATGATTTGTGATTTCATTGTTTAAGGCAAAGTGCATATGTTGAACTCCCAGAACTGGAATGTAGTTGTGGCTGAGATTCAGTTACCTAGTGAATGAAACCAGCTTTTGTCCTGTCTTTACCTATTATATCAGGCTTTTATATTCTTCATTTTTCTGTGCAAGAAGGTTTGAAGATCTATCCTTTGTGAACACCATAATTCTTGCATGTCTTGTTACCACAAACCATACTCCAGGCCAGTCTTCCAAAGCATGCTGAATTAAAAAGAAGACTGATTAAACAGTCAACAGAACAAATTTGGACTTATTTAACATTATTTTTTCACCTTTTATTGTGGGCCAGGTGTCATAAGAAAGACAATGAATATGACAACCAATATTAGGAATTAAACATTACAAATGACCATAATACAGGGCAACATCCCATACCCACTTTGGGGTGTTTGCCACATCAACAACCAATTCTCTGGTTATCTGGTCACCAACATGGCATTCAGTGATTCAGTTGAATTCTGACTGATGCTACCTGGAATTAGTGCAGGCCCCGCAGGTTAAAGGCTCAATCTCAGAAGACTACTTCCACTTTAGATACCAGTCACAAGTCCTGGACCTATTCATTTCTGACCTACCAGGCATAAATTGGGGATTTGTACAACCCTTCTCAGGTTCAATCATTTACTAGAATGGAACATGCTTATATTTACTAGCATGTTATCAAGGATCTTATAAAGGATCCAAATGAATAGCCAATATGAACTGGTATATAGGGCAAAGTCTGGAGGGGACCTGAGTACAGGAACTTATATCCTGTGAGCTTGGGGTACACTACTTTCCTGTGTGTGAGAATGCACTTACAAACCCACAAGGTCTCTGAACCCTCATTGTTTAAGGATTTTTATTGAAATTTTATCACATAGCCATGATTGATTAAAACATTGACAGCTGGTGATTGAATTTTTTTCTAGTCCCTCTTCCCTCCTTGGCGGTTAGATGGTGAAGCTGAAAGTTCCAAGCTTCTAATCAAGATTTGGACTCTTTGGAGGCCAGCTCCTACCTTGAAGTTATCTGGGGCCCCCAAGCTACCAGTTATCTTATTAGCATAATAAGATATGCTATCTTATTATGCACTTCGGAGATTTCAGAGATGTTAGGAACAGTGTGCCAAGAACAGGGGACAAAGACTGATATTTATTTACACTATACAGCAGCCACAAGAAGGAAATTACAAGGAACATGCTACTGACTTCAAAGAGAAAAAAGATCAACTTCATTTTTTTAAGAGCTCATATGCAATATCACTTTAATTTGCAAGAACTTAGATTCTAAACTCTGCCAGTCTTGGGTCTGACTTCTGTGGCAAATCTCATAAACACCCTTCTGCCTCTTCATTGGTATCCTCAACCATAAAACAGAATGATGTTCAGTTCTCCTGGAAAGGGTATAAGATACCTCAGATCTTGGGATAGGGGCTTCTTGCCATAGGGTATATTTTCTTTACATTCTGTTCAGACCTCTGTAGAGTTGAACTATGTTGCCTTCTTATCCCCGCCACCAAATCACAATAAGATGAGGAGATTATTGCTTGAAACTTGCAATCCCATTATCTGTCAGTCTATGAAAGATAAAAAGTGCCACTAGTGTATCCAGAAAGTAATTTTTCAGTAGCCATATGTAACAAGAATTACATTTCTTGACCAGGACATCTTTATGTGGCATATCATAAATATTCAGGTTCTATAGACTTTTAAAAAAGATATAATATCTCCTTTTTTGTATAATGCTAGCTTCAAGGTCAGATTCAGGATGACTCAAAAATAGGAACTAGGACTTAACACATGAACAAAAAGCAGTTCAGGAGTGGCCAGGAGATTGAGGAAGTACAAACTGAAAAGTGAAGTAGAGTGAAGATGTGGATCTGGAAATAATATGGTGAGGTGCATTATCTTTAGAACTAATGGGCCTCTGGTTTGGTCCTATGCTTGCAGGGACCTGAGTTCTGGCCTTCTTCCACCTGTGGCTTTCCCATGGGATGAGAAGTTCAGGTGCCAAGTGATGTGCCCACCTGGGACCTGAGTAATAATGGGCTCTAAGGTACAAAGGACACTGGAATTTCCTGTCTAAACACCAAAGCCTGTATAAGATTTTCCCCCATGTCTGTCCGACCGTGGTCTAAGAGTGCCACCTATGTGCCTGAAAGGAGGCCAAAGAATGGTTGTTTAGTAGGAGTGGGGCGAGAAAGATTGGATGGTGAACTGAGATGGCTACATGCATGCAAAAAAGGTCCTTTATGGTCTGGTAAGAACTAGGAGAGCGAAGAAAGGAGTAGATGAAGTCCAGGGGTCTCCACTGTTTCATTGCAATGTTAGGGGCAGGCCTGTGTATGAGTTCAGACTTACAATTGTGAACATGCACACTGCGGGTTACCTCAGGAAACCCAAACTCGTGCACTCTGATTGGGTTCTGCGATCTGTCACATAAAGACAAAGCATAGTCTTAGTGTGATAGAACTTTAATATGATTGGTGTGCATAATAAGAGAAGAAGAAAGGATCATAGTTTCCAATTAAACACCAAAGTTACTCATCACTTTGTGAGTAAATGCTTAGCCAAACAGTGTTGGCACAAGGTAGGTTGCTGAGGCCTGAAAATTTGCTACAAGTCTAAGGTACCTTCTGGCAGGGAACCATGGGAAAGGAGTAGAAGGGGCCAGGCAAGTCTGAGGTGAAGGGAACAAAATTAAAATACAAAAAGATAAGTTTCCATTGTCAGCTTCCCCGTTTGTCTCTCACCCATGTACTTCTTCCATGTCCCCAAAGTCCCTAGTGCAAATCTAAGGCTGAAAAGCAAGGACTTCTTTAGGACTTCTTCGTATGTGTCTTTGCTCCATATGCTTCCTCCAAGTCTCCCAAGTCTTTTCTAGCTTCCCTCACTACTCTACTCCATCTCTCATTAGGTGGGGCAGGGAACATGCAACCTTCCCCCGCTTTTTTAAAAAAGAATTACTGAAGTAAGAATTATTTAATTATTATAAGTAAGATTCTTATTTATTTTTGCATAGAAGAACTGGGGTGTAGGCCAGAGGTGAGGGGGTTGAGAGGATTCACCAGACACGGAGTGGGGAGCAGAACAGGAAGATTTACTGAAATACACTGCTGAGAGGAGCAGTGGGAGAGACAGGAGAGGTTTGCTGTGCCATGTGGGTTACCTCCCTGGCCAGGGATGGAATTCAGGCTGAGGGCCTTTGCGGTGGTAGCACTGAGACTTAACCCCTAAGCCACCAGGGAGGCCCTGGAACCTTCCCTTTTTATGGAGATCCCTCTTAGCAACACAACTTTTTTTTAAGATTTATTTATGCATACAAGAACTGGAGTATAGGCTGGGGTGGCGGGGGGGTGGTGACACAACTTTCCAAGCAAAAAATTTACTTTGCAAAGAGTTCCCTTCTGCTGATTAATCCCTAATTGTCGTTGTTTTAAATCTATCTTCCATATCACTGTAAACTGGAAGTCTCATTGACAGATAATTTATTAATAATGAAAGTGAGGATTCAAAACAGGGAGAATAGACTGGTGAGAAATGGGTCCCAGCTAGCTGCTGCTTTGCCCCGACTCCCCCTTAAAGTTTTGTTGTATAAACTGTTGAGACTAGGTTTTCACAGGGAAAAGAAGGTGGAATTTATTTGAGACAAACTTATTTCAGAAACATTTTTTTTTTTTTTTTTGGTATGGCGGGGAGCATAGTTTTCCTCCTATATGTTAATTTCCAGTTTTGTACTTGAATGAAATTCATTATCACTAGTAGGTATAATTTGTTGTGAGAAAGTTAAGATTTTAGGAGGTAAAGGATTTTACCCTTAGGAAATGCTGGTTTGGTTGGGCAAATGCAGGTTTCTGTGGAGTGGGAATGTTCTAGGCTGTTGGTCTGTAACAATGGGCAAGCTGCTTTTACAGCAGTTTTCTTTGTTCTGCTGACTCCTGTCTCTGCAAGTCATTTTTCTTTGTCCAAAACTTGTTGATTTTCATCTGTATCATCAGTAGGGCAAATAGTTCTTGGTAGTACCACTAAGATCTGCTCGTGTATACCTATAGTCCTTGAGATAGTGTAGTGATTTAAAAAGAAGACTTTCTGGCAAAGAGTTAAGGAGAATCCCATGATACCCATCCACTATGAGAGGAAGGAAAGTATTCCTTCTAAGTCTGTCTCAGAGAGGGAAACTTTCAAAGAAGCTTTGGAATCAAATGCATCTCCTTCTGAAACTTGGGTAAACTGGGTCTCTGGATCAGCCCCACACCTCAGGGTACTCCGGTCTTAGGAGCGCCATCCTTACACTTTTCTTATCCTACTGTGAGAGGAACAGTGAGAAACAAACTCTGAGACACTAATGGCAAAGATGGAACTTTCCAGACTCTACCCCATGACTTTTTCTGGACTCTACCTCCATATCTGCACTCCTGAGAACTCAGGCACTGAACATTACAACTTCCAGAATGCCATGAACCTCGTTTCCTAAACGAGTATGGGGTGGAGCTGAGCAGCGTGTTAATGTTAAAAGACTGTAGACAGGGCCTGTCTGGTGGCACAGGTGGTTGAGCGCCACACTGTGAAGCTGTCCGCAGCCTCTGCAGTGCCAGTTCCATCCTGGCTGGCTAGTGAGGGTCCCACATGGCACAGCAGACCTCTCCTGTCGCAACCATTGCTCCCCTCAGCAGTGTATTTCATCAGTCTGCCAGATCTATTCCCCTCTCTGTCTCTGGTGAATCCTCTCACCCTCCCGCACATCTGGCCTGTACCTCAGTTCTTGTATAAATAAAATAAATATTTGAAAAAAAAAAAAACGCTGTAGACAGATGAGCCTTATTCTCTTGTTTTTCTGGTGTGAGCTTGCACTCTGGTATCTGCTCAGACAGTGTTTCTGGTAGGAAAGATGGCATCTCTCTGTGCTGGCCAAAGGGTCCCCCTTCTCTTCAAGCCCCTATAAATCAATCTTTAAAAAAATTCCTCTGTGTGTGCCTGCTTTTGGGTCTTGTCCTGTATTCTTCAGTATGTGGGTAAGGGCTCACTACCCAGGTCACCCCTGTTTCACCAGGGTTGCCCTGTAACCAACCATTTCATGCCCAGTGTGGGACTGTCACGTCTGTGGTTGACCAGTCCAAATATACCTTCCTTGCTTTGATCACCATAATTGCATTGTAGTTGCAGGACTTGGGACAGGATTTTTCTGTCTCTACTTTAGAGGAACTTGGTTTTATTTTAATTTTTCTTTCTTTTCTGGCTTCAGTACTTGGTTAGGCAGCACACTCCAGCTCTCTTCAGAGACTATGTTCAGCTGTCATATTCTTGACCTGTGGTTGATTCAGCTTGGATGATATAGTTTGAACTCTGATCTTCCCTTCTCTCTCAGCCCCTTGGCTCTTACTTAAAACTGTTCTTGTGGTGCCTTGGATTTGTCCTCCTGGTGGTTTTGCTATTGGACTTTGGCCACTTTACGTTGCGCCAGGACTGTTTGGTTGAGTGTCTCTCCATGAGGTGATGGTTGACTTCAGTGTTTGATTGAAAGTCCGTGTTTTGAAATCCTTCTATCCTTTACTCCTCTTCTCCCTTTATTTCCTTTGATTCTTTCGCTGATTAAAAATCTTTGAGCAGGGCCTCCCCTGTGGCGCAGCGGTTGAGCACTGGGTTGTGAAGCTTCCCGCAGCCTCTGCAGCGCCGGTTCGATCCCCGGCTGCTCCCCGGCCACCGGAGGAGGGTCCCACATGGCGCGCAGACCTCTCCTGCCACCCGCTGCTCCCCTCAGCAGTGTACTTCGGTCCTTCTGCCTGCTCTGCTCCCCGCTCTGGCTCTGGTGAATTCTCTCACCCTCCTGCACTTCTGACTGTACCCAGTTCTTGTATACATAAATTAAAAAAAAAAAATCTTTGAGCATACTAGAGTTCGATTACTTTGCTTTTATACACACAGGTGGACTCAAGTCCTTACAGCAGGCTACATGTTTTTTTTTTTTTTTTTTTTTTTTAACTTAACAGTTTAGGCTCAGTTTTATCTGGTATCAGGTTTGGTTCTCTGACACAGAAAGAACCACCCAGGGCGAGTCAACCTTATGAGGAAAGCTTGACTTATGAATAGCAGTGACTGTCATAAACGCTGTGTGTGTGGTTTGGGTTTTGCTTGTGTGTTTGCCTATCTTTTTTGCTTCAGATATATGTGATTTATTTCTAACCCTTAGAGTAGAAAAACTGGCTTTGACCTTGTGGAGAATTTGTGTATGTGTGCAGTTCATTTCTAATCACTACTTCAGAGGTTTGATTTGATGGAAATCTTTCTGTGTGGGAGTATGCTTTTTTTGGCTCTTTGTTCTCTAAGTCCTCCTTTTTACATCCTTCCCTTTATCGAGATAGCATTTGAAACCATGTGTTACCTCCTCTGCTAGCTAGGTCCAAGATATCATCTGAAGCCTCTGGCAAAGTAACTTCCCTTTACTCCTTTGGAAGACTAATTTTTCCAAATGGTGCCTGAGGCTGCGTGGTGGTCTGATCTGGAACTCTCTTCTTGCCCAGAATTTTGATTGTTTTTTTTGGTCTCAGTTTGTGCACTCAATTTGGGCCATTCTTTTGTTAAACTCGCAGCCTTAATCCTAGAGAGAGAGAAGGCGGGACAAGATTTGGGAGAAAGAGAGATGGGACATGGAGAGAAAGTAGGAGAAACAAAACTTAAAAGGAAGATCGATGTACTTACTGTAAATAAGAGGGGCATTAGAAGGACAGGCGTCTCAGACTGGAAGCAAGAAAGGGGAGAAGGAATCAGAAAGTGGAAAGAAAGGAAAGAAAGCAGACGATGGTGCAGAATGAAGATTCAGATGCGTGTGGCAGGAGTGGATACAGGTAAAGAGGAAAGAAGAAGCAAGGAGGGAGGAAAGGAAGCAAATGGTAGCCCAGAGCGGGGGTTCAGATGAAGAATTGGGGCCCCATGGGCTTTACTCAATCTGAACTGGATACCCATGTTCAAAATTTTAAGTAAAGATTAAGAATGCTCTGAGTCTTTGTTTTCTGTCTGTTTTTGTTTTTTTTTTTTGCCTCTGGGTGGTAATATTAGAATTAATTTGTATGTAATTGGTAACCCATTTCTGCCTCTTTGCACATTCTGCTATTCTCTACCACTCATGTAGAGTTAACCAGATGCCCCAGGAGAACTTGTGACTGCGATGTCACCCCAGGGCCAGGGACCCAGTTCCAAGAAGGAGGTCTAGGGAGAGGCTAGCTACTACTGACAGACTGGTATTTCTTTGAGGGACCACACAAAATAGAGCTACCAGATGTTCTGAAATGTTGATTATCCTGACTTAAATTGTTTATATGGACAGATTTTCGGCAAAGAAAATTTCCTGGGTCCCATATACCACAGGAATGTTACAAACCTCAGGTCTCCTTTGTAGGTTCTGTCTCTCCTAGTGAAATAATAAGAATGCAAGGCAACAGCACCCAGACAAGTTTTTATTAGACCTGTGCACGGGAAGACAGCCCAGAAAGGAAATTTTCTGTACTGGATCTCCAAGGGACTATGAGAAAAGGGGTGGGGTGGGGTGGAGAAGAGCAATGCAAAGCATTGTGCTGGCCCCAGAGGGCTACACTGGAGCAAGCACAAAAGAGGTACTTGCTTCTTCATATGTCACATGTGTTGTTAGCCATCTGAAGTCTCCACCCAGGGTGTGCGTGCAAATATTCTAATGAGACCTTGGCCACCTTTAGTCAAGAATTTTATTAACTGTGCATGTGGGACCTTCAGCCATGCCCCCTCCTGGGAAGTGTGAAACAATCATTAATCAGGATAAAGCATTTTTTGTCTATGCATAGTATCTTTTGTCAGTTTGGGGGCCAACTTGTTAAAATAAATTGCTGGGCAGGACCAACCAGTTTGTGATTAGTTCACCTATTCAAGGAAGTTGGGCAACTCCTCTGAAGGGAGCCTTGCCTTCAATTTTCACATTGGACAGGTGGTAGGGCTTTAAGGAAGAAAATGTCAGATTCCTGGCAGTGGTTAGGGGAAGAGGTATGGGAAAGATTTTCTTTAAAACAAAGTTCTCAGCATATTCTGCTAAGTTCAAAATGGCCCTTTCACCCCCTAAAATCTGTGCTGTAGCTATTCTAAGAAGGGGTACATGGAAGCAAAGAAGCTGAACACTTAATTTAGGTGTGATGCCACAACTGTTATGAATCATGTTGGGAGCAGCAACTCACATTTTTAGGGTGCATTATATTATCTGGTTTATTCAAAGACAAAAAATTTAAGGTAAGTACTATTGTTATTTCCATTTCATAGACAAGGAAATAGAAGGCAGAGTAGTGAAATGATTTGTTCAATATCATGTAACTAGTTAGTGGTAAAACCAGGATTTCAACACAGATATATCCAATGGCTTGAGGCCTATTTATGATCTGAGGGCCTTACTGTGGCAGTGGGGTGAGAAAGAACTAGCAAGCCAAATGAAATCTGGGGCCTTGAGGCCCTCACTGGGTAGAAGCATTTAGCAGTTTTTAAAAAGACTTGAAGCACTTCCAGTGACTAATTCCTCATTCTTAGTCAGCAGCTTTGGAGCATATTGTACATCAGATGTTCTTAAAAGGTAACTGAAAAGTGGGCCTCCCAAGTGGCGCAGCAGTTGAGTGCTGGGCTGCGAAGCTGCCTGCAGCCTCTGCAGTGCCAGTTCGATCCCTGGCCGCAGGGTGAGGGTCCCACATGGTGCACTGACCTCTCCTGCCGCCCGCTGCTCCCCTCAGCAGTGTACTTCGTCAGTCTACCTGCTCTGCTCTCCCCTCTGGCTCTGGTGAATTCTCTCATCCTCCCATGCTTCTGACTGTACCCAGTGCTTGTATAAATAAATAAATAAATCTTAAAAAAAAAAAAAGGTAACTGAAAAGTGGGAGTAAGGCATTGACATTAAAAAATAAAAATAAAAAAGACTTTACTATGATTCTTTTACCCAAGCACTTAAAACCTTTTTAAAACACCTCTTTGGAAATCCTGTTATCACACTTTATAGAGTAGTAACACCTGGCTGTACTCATGCAGGAAACCAGATCAAGTTTGATTTGGAGAAATGGAGTCAGGCTTAGACCATGCTCACAGCTCAGACCCAAACTCTCCTTGAAATCGGGCCACCTTAGTCCCAGGTGATTTGAAATTTATGTCATCACACATTTCTTTTTAATTAATCTGTTTATAAGCTGTTTTTTTTAAAAACAGATTTGTAGAGAAATTGAAGAATACTAGAAATATGACTGGACAGTGAAGGAGCATAAAAAAGTAAAATATGCATAGGGAGCAAAATGAGGCGAAACCCAAATAAGTATGGATTATGGGAGCGCATCATTCTTTGGTGAGGTGTGCTTAACATGGCTCCTCTAACTTTCAGGCAGCAATGTGCTCAGTAAAACCTTTACACTGAGAAAATTAGTTTCCTTGGTCCTATGGACAATCTCTCTCTATCAGTGCGTTTCTCAATTATGTGCTCAGAGACAGGCAGATTTAGTTCTGCCAGGTTCTGACTTAACTGTGTGCTTTTGGATAGTGATTTAACCTTTCTGAATCTCAGTTTTGTTATCGTCAAAAGATTATAATAAAGTCCTTCTCCTTATGTTTTTTTGACCAATAAACAAGAAGGATCTTGCATAAAATGGACTGAATGTTCCCTCACAATTCATATGAAATCCTGCCCCCCAAGGTGAGAGCATAAAAGATGGGGACCCTTGGGGAGGTCATGAAGTCATGACTGGGATTGGTGCCCAAAGAAAACCCCCCTTTCCCTCCCAGACTCCAAAACATTGAGAAATCATTTTTAACTCTTTAAAAGCTTCCCAGTCTTATGATAGCTGTGTTACAGCAGCCTAAATGGATTAAGATATTGTTAATCCTGAAAATAAAATCTTAATGATAGTTAGATAAGGAGTTTATTAGATAATCAAAAAGAGGATTCTGAGGAAGCAGTCCAACAGTTCTTTGTGAGAGTGCTCCAGTGAATACAATTTCAAATTGAGTTTATATTGGTAGCAACAGTGACTCATTGCCATTAAGAATATAATTATTCTCGGGCCTCCCCGGTGGCACAGCGGTTGAGCGCTGGGTTGCGAAGCTGCCCGCAGCCTCTGCAGTGCTGGTTCGATCCCCGGCTGCTCCCCGGCCACCAGAGGAGGGTCCCACATGGCACGCAGACCTCTCTTGCCTCCCCTCAGCAGTGTACTTCGGTCCTTCTGCCTGCTCTGCTCCCCACTCTGGCTCTGGTGAATTCTCTCACCCTCCCGCGCTTCTGACTGTACCCAGTGCATGTATAAATAAATAAATAAACAAACAAACAAACAAACAAATAAATAAATCTTAAAAAAAAAAAAGAGAATATAATTATTCTCATGGCCTCCCCGTTGGCGCAGCAGGTTGAGCGCCACGCTGTGAAGCTGTCCACAGTCTCTGCAGGGCGGGTTCAATTCCTGGCCGGCCAAGGAGAAACCCACATGGCGCAGCAGATCTCTCCTGCCTCACCTGCTGCTCTTCTCAGTAGTGTCTTTGGTCCATCTGCCTGTTCTGCTCCCCACTCTGTCTCTGGTAGATTCTCTCCCCTCCTGCGCCTCTGCCCTATGCCCCAGTTCTTGTATAAATAAATGAATCTTTTTTTAAAAAAAGAATATGGAGAGCTGTGTGGAAATTTCTGGACCTACTAAACATAGAGCTTCCATATGATCCAGCAATTCCACTCCTAGGTATTTACCCAAAGGACACAGAAACATCAATTCCAAAGAGCACCTGCACCCCTATGTTTATAGCAGCACTGTTTACAATAGCTAAGCTTTGGAAACAACCCAAATGCCCAAAAATAGATGACTGGATCAAGAAGATGTGGTACATATACACCATGGAATATTACTCAGCATTCAAAAAAGATAAACACATGCAATTTGCAGCAACATGGATGGAGCTGGAAGGAATCATGCTCAGCGAAATAAGCCAGAAAGAAAAAAAAAAATACCGGATGGTCTCACTCATAGCAGGAATCTAGAAAACTTAAATAAAGGACCAGGAAAATGAATATAAGAAAGTGAAAATCAAAATCAACAAAAAACTATGACCAGAGACACTCTATGGGTGGTGGGGGGCAGGGAAGGGAGGGATTGGGGTCAAAATAAGGGGATTGCAATTGTATGGGGAATATAAAAATAAAATTTATTTAAAAAAATAAAAAGAATTTCAATATAAAAAAATAATTATTCTTGATAGGAATAATTCTATTATTAGGATTAATTCTAAGTTGTCCTGATCTAAAGATATGCTGATGTTAGAGGAAGGCAATGCATCATTTGATCTCTTTCATTCTAAAGAATGCACTAATTACCCCCTGTTACATCTATTTTTTAAAAAAATACTGACTTTACCTTCAGGCAGCATATTCCTTCTTGCAGGGTGGTGCCTGTGAAATGACTTTGGGTGCTTGTCCACTAGCAACCAAGGTCAGGGGTGGGGTCCCTAGAAAATTTTACATTATATTAACTGGGTTATGTATCTCTCTTCTGTTTTCCTTCTTTTCTTTCTTTCTTCAAGTTTGCTTTTGAAAAGTGATAAATTAATTTTTCTTTTTGAATAGGGTGAAATCTTAAATAGCTCTACTAGGAGCTTACACAGACAAAAATAATTTCTTAAGAGTACTACTGTTGGGATTCCAAGGTTCTAGGTATATCTCCTGAGAAAGATAAGACCCCAGATGGAACACTGCTGGGCAAAGTACTGGGTCATAGACACTTAAAGGGGTGGGTTGAGGGGTGTCCAAAGAAAAGGTGTGTGTATGTGTGCATGAGTATGTGTGTGTTTGTGTGTATGTAAGTGGACACAAAATTGGGTATATATGTATATGCAGATGTGGCTGTGCATAGTTGTATATGCATGAGGGTGTGAGTGTTTGCAAGCTTGTGGCTTGTGGGTATGCATGGAAGCATGCATGTGTGTATATATGTGTGTTCAGGTAGGATCAGAAGAACAAGTCTGTCTATGGTTCAAGATTTGCTATTCACTCTGCAGGTTAAGAAACTAATTAAGAAAGTTCTCAACTTTCCGCGTTTGTTGAAAGCCAGAGGTCTCTTTTCCCTCCACCTTTAATGCCTTGTGGAAGCAATTTCTATCAAACTTTCAAAGATGAACTAATACCCATCCTGCTCAAACTCTTCCACAAAATTGAAAAAGAAGGAATACTTCCAAAGACATTTTATGAGGCCATCATTACTCAAATCCCAAAGTCAAACAAAGACAACACAAAGAAAAAAAAACATAGACCAATTTTCCTTGTGAACATAGATATAAAAATCATCAATAAATCTTAGCAAACTGAATATCCAACAATGAATTAAAAGGATCATACACCATAACCAAGTGGGATTCATGCAAGGGACACAAAGGTTAAACATCTGAAAAGCAATAAACATAATTCATCAAATCAACAAAGATATTTAAAAAACATATGATCATATCAATAGATGCTGAGAAAGCATTTGATAAGATTCAACATACATTTATAATGAAAACCCTCAACAAAGGGGATAAATGGAACACAACTAGAGCCATTTACAATAAGCGCATAGCTGATATCATTCTCAGTGGTGAAAACTGAAAGCTTTTCCACAAAGATTTGGTACAAGACAAGGATGTCCAGTCATCACTAGTATTCAGCTTTGTACTGGAGGTCCTAGCCAGAACAATTAAACAAGATAAAGGTGTAAAAGGAATCTGAATAAGAAAAGAACAAGTAAATTATCATGCAGATAACATGATAATTTACATAGAGAACCTATATGACTCCATGGAAAAACTAATTAAAACAATCAATTAATTTAGCAAAGTGGCAGGGTATAAGATCAATACAAAAATCAGTACCCTTCCTATATACAAACAATGAGATAGAAGAGGAAGAAATTAAGAAACAATCCCATTTACAATCACACACATATACATACACACCCACGCACAAATGTAAATACCTAGGAATTAACCTAATGAAGGAGGTTAAAATTCTACATAAAAACCACTATAAGATATTGGTGAAAGAAATAGAAGACACAAAAAAAAATGGGAAAATATTCCTTGCTCATGAATTAGAAGAATCAACATTATTAAAGTAACCATTCTACCCAAAACTTTATATAAATTCATTGTAATCCCAATAAAAATATCAATGGCATTCTTCAAAAAACTGGAACAAACACTACTAAAATTTATATGGAATCACAAAAGACACTGAATAGCAATCCTGACAAAAAAGCAAAAAGAATGGAGGTATCACATTCCCAGACTTCGAACTATATTACAAAGCCATAATTATTAAGATATAATTAAAATTAAATCATTCTCTGTAATAGACACACAGATCAATGCAATAGAATTGAGAGCCCAGAAATAAACCCAAAACTGTATGTACAGTTAATATATGACAAAGGGACGAAGAACATACACTGGTGCAAACATAGCCTCTTCAATAAATGATGTTGGGAAAACTGGACAGCTGCATGCAAAAGAACGAAACTAGACCCCTGTCTTACAACAATCACAAAAATATATTCAAAATAGATAAAAAAAACTTCAGTGTAAGATCTGAAACCAAAAAATACATAGAAGAAAACATAGGCAAAGCACATACCATACATGTGACAAGGTACTGATAGCAAAGCTCTGCAAAGAACTCATACAACTCGACAAAAATACAAGAAATAACCCAATAAAAAATGTGCCTAAGAACTAAACAGACCCTTTTCTAAAGAAGACAGGCACTTTAAAAAATCTTCATCAACTATCACTAGGGAAATGCAAATCAAGACCATATTGGGAGGACACATCACACCTGTAAGAATGGCCCATCTTGAAAAGGCCAGAAACAACATGTTCTTCCTCCCATTCAGTAGGGTGTTTACATTTTAGTCATGTTTTCTTTCCCTATACAGAAGCTTTTTGGTTTGATGTTGTTCATGTTCTCTTTTGCTTTCCCTTGCTATTGGGGACAAATCCCTTAAAGGCATTACTAAAGCTTATGTTGTGAAATGTTTTGCCTATGTTTTCTTCTGTTTTTTTGTAGTTTCATTTCTTACATCCAAATCTTTGATCTATTTAAAATTTATTTTTGTGTGTGGTGTGATAGTGGTCTAGTTTCATTCTTTTGCATGCAGCTGTCCAGTTTTCCGAACAACATTTATTGAAGAAGCTGTCATTTTTCCAAGGTATGTTCTTGGCCTCCTTTGTAGTATATTAACTGTCCATATAGTTGTGGATTTATTTCTGGACTCTCAATTCTATTCCACTGGTCTTTGTGTCTGTTTTTGTTTCGGTACTAGACTGTTTTAATTTTTATGGCTTTATAATATAATTTGATGCCTGGGAATGTGACACCTCCATTTTATTTATTTTTTTTGTCAAGATTGCTTTTTCTTTTTTTTTTTTTTTTAATATTAAATTTTATTTTTATATTCCCCCATACAATTGCAAATGCCCCATTCTGACCCCAATCCTTCCCCTCCTGCCCCCAACCCCCCAAAAAGTGTCTCTGGTTCATAGTTTTTTGTTGATTTTGATTTTCACTTTCTTATATTCATTTTCCTGGTCCCTTATTTAAGTTTTCTAGATTCCTGCTATGAGTGAGACCATCCGGTATTTTTCTTTTTCTTTTTGGCTTATTTCGCTGAGCATGATCCCTTCCAGCGCCATCCATGTTGCTGCAAATTGCATGTGTTTATCTTTTTTGAATGCTGAGTAATATTCCATGGTATATATGTACCACATCTTCTTGATCCAGTCATCTATTTTTGGGCATTTGGGTTGTTTCCAAAGCTTAGCTATTGTAAACAGTGCTGCTATAAACATAGGGGTGCAGGTGCTCTTTGGAATTGAATTTTCTGTGTCCTTTGGGTAAATACCTAGGAGTGGAATTGCTGGATCATATGGAAGCTCTATGTTTAGTAGGTCCAGAAATCTCCACACAGCTCTCCATAGTGGTTGGACCAGTTTGCACTCCCACCAACAGTGCAGAAGAGTTCCTTTTTCTCCACATCCTCGCCAACATTTGTTGTTGCTAGTTTTTTTAATATGTGCCATTCTCACTGGTGTGAGATGGTATCTCATGGTAGTTTTGATTTGCATTTCCCTGATTACAAGTGATGTTGAACATTTTTTCATATGTCTGTTGGCCATTTGCATTTCCTCTTCAGAGAAGTTTCTTTTTAGCTCTTCTGCCCATTTTTTGACTGGATTATTTTCTTTGTTGTTGCTGAGTCTCATTAGCTCTTTGCAGATTTTTGTGATCAGTCCTTTATCATTAGTGTTGTGCGCAAAAATGTTCTCCCAGTTGGTGGGGTTTCTCTTTGTTTTTGTTATTGTCTCTTTTGCTGTGCAGAAGCTCTTTAATTTGATGTAGTCCCAGCTGTTTATCTTTGTCTTCACTATCACTGCTTTGGGTGATGTGTCTGTAAAGATGTCTTTGATGTGCAAATCCCGTAGTGTTTCGCCTATATTTCCTTCTATGTATTTTATGGTTTCAGGTCTTATGTCTAGTTCTTTAATCCATTTTGAGTTGATTTTTGTGTATGGTGTGAGGTAGTGGTCAAGCTTCATTCTTTTGCATGTAGCGACCCAGTTTTCCCAGCACCATTTATTGAACAAACTTTCTTTGCTCCAATGCATAGTCTTTGCTCCTTTGTCAAAGATTAGTTGACCATAAATCTGTGGGTTTATTTCTGGATTTTCTATTCGATTCCATTGGTCTGTATGTCTGTTCTTGTTCCAATACCATGCAGTTTTGATGATTATGGCTTTGTAGTATAGTTTGAAGTCTGGGAGTGTGATGCCTCCATTTCCTTCTTTTTTTTTCAGGAGAGCTTTGGCTATTCGGGGTTTTTGGTGATTCCATATGAATTTCATCAATAATTGTTCTATTTCTTTGAAGAATGCCATTGAGATTTTGATTGGAATAGCATTGAATCTGTATATTGCTTTTGGTAGGATGGCCATTTTAATAATGTTTATTCTTCCAATCCATGAGCAGGGGATGTCTTTCCATTTCTTTGTGTCTTCTTCTATTTCTTTTAACAGTGTTTTATAGTTTTCTTTGTATAGGTCTTTACTCTTTTGTTAGATTTATTCCCAAATATTTGATTTTTTTGTTTCAATAATAAAAGGGGTGGTTTTTTTGATTTCTTCTTCTTCAGATTTATTGTTTGTGTATAGGAAGGCTACTGACTTTTGCGTGTTGATTTTGTATCCTGCCACTTTACTGAATTGATTGATGAGTTGAATTAGTTTTTCTGTGGAGATTTTGGGGTTCTCTATGTATATTATTATCATATCATCTGCAAATAATGATAGTTTGACTTCTTCTTTTCCTATTTGGATTCCTTGGATGTCTTTCTCTTGTCTTATTGCTCTGGCTAGGACTTCCAGTATTATATTGAAAAGCAGTGGTGAGAGTGGACATCCTTGTCTTGTTCCAGATCTTAATGGAATTGCTTTCAGCTTTTCACCATTGAGAATGATACTGGCTGTTGGCTTGTCATAGATGGCCTTTATGATGTTGAGGTATGTTCCTTGTATCCCAAGATTTCAAGGGATTTTATCATGAATGGGTGTTGCACTTTGTCGAAAGCTTTCTCAGCATCTATTGATATTATCATATGGTTTTTTATTTTCTTTTTGTTGATGTGTTGGATAACGTTGATTGATTTTCGGATGTTAAACCATCCTTGTGCCCCTGGAATGAATCCTACTTGGTCGTGGTGAATTATCTTATGGATACATTGTTGGATTCTGATGGCTAAAATTTTATTGAGGATTTTTGCATCAGTGTTCATTAGGGAGATTGGCCTGTAGTTTTCCTTTTTAGTGTTGTCCTTGTTCGGTTTTGGTATTAGTGTAAATATTGGCTTCATAGAGTGTTTGGTATTGTCCCTTCCTTCTCATTTTTTGGAAGAGTTTTGTGAAGGATAGCACTAATTCGTCTCTGAATGTTTGGTAGAATTCATTGTAAATCCATCAGGTCCTGGGCTTTTGTTTTTGGGGAGGTTTTTTGATTACCATTTCAATTTCGCTGCTTGTAATTGGTCTGTTTAGGTGTTCTATTCTTCTTTATCTAGCTTTGGGTGATTGTAGAGTTGTAGGAATTTGTCCATCTCCTCTAGATTGTTGAACTTGTTTCCATATAACTGTTCATAGTAGTTACTGATTATTCTTTTGATTTCTGCTGTGTCCGTTGTGATTTCTCCTCTTTCATTGATGATCCTGTGTATTTGTGCTTTCTCCCTTTTTTCCTTTGTGAGCCTGGCTAGGGGTTTGTCTATTTTATTGATTTTTTCAAAGAACCAGCTCTTGGTTTCATTGATCTTTTGGATTGTTTTTTTTAGTGTCATTTCATTTATTTCTGCTTTGGTTTTTATTATTTCTTTTCTTCTACTGGTTTGGGGTTTTTTTGTTGTTCTTTTTCTAGATCTTTGAGCTTCGAGATTAGGTTGTTTCTTTGAGTTCTTTCTTGTTTTTTGATGTGAGCTTCTATTGCTATATATTTTCCTCTTATTACTGCTTTTGCTGCATCCCATACATTTAGGATATTGGTGTCCTCCTTGTCATTCAATTCAAAGAATTTTTTTAATTTCTTCTTTGATCTCCTCGTTAGTCCAGTGGTCTTCCAGTAGTGTGGCTTTTAATCTCCATGAGGTAGGATAGTTCCTTGCCTTCTTTTTTGATTTATTTCTAGTTTGATGCCTTCGTGGTCAGAAAAGATGGTTGGTATGATTTCAATCTTGGTGTATCTGTTGATGTTTGTCTTGTGCCCCAGTATGTGATCGATCCTGGAGAATGATCCGTGTGCACTTGAGAAAAATGTGTACTCCGTTTTTTTTGGGTTTAGTGTTCTATAGATGTCTGTTAAGCCCAAATGCTCTAGGTCCTTATTTAGAGCTTTAGTTTTTTTACTTATTTTTGTCTTGTTGATCTATCATTGTTGATAGTGGTGTGTTGAAGTCTCCCACTACATATGTGTTTTTCTGATGTCTGTTTTTCAGAGAGGACAACAGTTGTTGATATATTTTGGTGCTCTTTCGTTTGGTGAGTATATGTTAATGAGTGTTATTTCTTCTTGAAGTATTGTCCCCTTAATCATAATGTAGTGACCATTGGGGTCTCTTTTTATTTTTTTGAGTTTGAAGTCTGTTTTATCTGATATAAGTATAGCTGTTCCTGCTTTCTTTTTTGGCCCATTTGCTTGTAGGATTGTTTTCCATCCTTTGACTTTGAGCCTATTTTTATCTTTTGTAGCTAAATGTGTTTCCTGGAGAGCAAAAGGTTGGGTTTTGTTTCTTCTTAATCCAGGCTGCAACTCTGTGTCTTTTTATTGAAGAGTTTAGTCCATTTACATTTAGAGTTAATATTGATATGTTAGCATCTGTATTTGCCATTATGTTTGTCTTTCCTTTGATTTTATTTATTTATTCTTTTAATAACTTTTTTTTTTGGTCTTCTTTCGTTGTTATTCGTCCCTCTGAGGTTCTGGCTTTAGGATTCCTTATAGTATTTTTTGGAGTCGGGGTTTAGTCGCAATGAAATTCCGGAGTTTCTCTTTGTCTGGGAAGGTCCATATTCTTTCTTCATGGAGGAAAGAGAGCTTTGCGGGATAGAGTATTCTTGGTTGGCATCTGTTTTCTTGGAGTCTGTTGACTATGTCCTCCATCTCTCCTTTGCCCGTAGTGTTTCTTCAGAGAAGTCTGATGTCAGCCTGATTGGTTTTCCTTTGAATGTTATCTGTTTCTTCCTCTTGTCAGCTTCATTATTTTTTCCTTGTCCTGGATTCTTGGGAGCTTTACTTTATGTGTTTGCTGTGGTTTTTTCCTTTCGTCGTGGAAGTTTGGTGTTCTTCTTGCTTCTTGTATATCAATTTTCAGCTCCTTCTTCGCATTTGGGAAGTTCTCTTCAATTATCTCCTGGAATATTTTCTCTGTTCCTACATCTCTCTCCTGTCCTTCTGGAATTCCTATAACTCTTATATTTCCTTTCCTCATGGAGTCAGATAGTTCCCGAAGTCTTTCTTCGTTTTTTCCTTCGTACTTCTCTTCCTTTTCTGTTTTGGTTCTTTTTATTTCTGTGTCTTCAAGAGAACTTATTCGTTCTTCCATTTCATCTATTCTGCTTTCCTTGCTTTTCCCGGAGTTCTTTAGTTCCTCCCATTAATTCTTTGATCTTGCATTTCTTACTTCCCTCTTGGGACTCAATTTCATTCTTCTGACCATTGTTTTCCTCTTTAGGGACTCAATTTCCTTCTTCTGATCTATCACTTTTTTAATCATGGCAATTTTTAATTCTCTTTCTGGAAGGCTCAGAAGTTCTTCCAAGTTGCTGTCGTTGCAATCTGGGGAGTGGTTTTTTCTTTTGTGGTGTGCTTCTTTCCTGAGGCGTTGTTAGGTTGCGTGTGGTTCTTCTACTCCCTACTGTCTGTTTTCTAATTTGTCGTATGCGTTGGGACACTGTGTTGCTCGGACTGACTGACATCTTGGGTGAACTTCTCCGCTCCCCTCTGGCTCCTGCAGGAGCCATCTCTGTCTTCTGGGGGAGCTTTCTGCTGGTTTTAGGCAGTTTTTACTGAAGAAATGTCCCTGTTCTCAAATGGCGAAGCGGGATGCAGTCCCTGCGCCTCCGGTTTCAGGCACACTCTTCTGCGCACGCCGGTCTGCCCGGACGTGGGTGCCTGCTCCCTCTGTGGGCTCAGACTGCTGGTCGGAGGGGCCTGGCGTGGAATAACTTCCGCTGGCCACTGGGTCCTCCAGAAGCCTTCTGCCCTTTTCAAGCAGTCTTAAGAAATTTCCTGTTTTATGGGGTGTTAGTGACTTTTTTTTCCTGGTCGCTAGGTGGCGCCAGAGATCTCTCCTATTGTCCTTGGGGGGCTGTTTTTCGCCTCCCCCCACCCCGTGGGACAGGGAACAGAGCGGGAATGGTAGGGTACACCTCAACAGCTTTGGGGTGCTGTGTCTGCCTTGTGCCCACCGTCGTGGAGAACCCACGCCCCGAATTTTCGTGCCCCAGGTCTCAGTTCAAAGCCCTCAGTTCCAGGACGCGGGCTGTAGCCCAGTTCAGTGGCGCGGGAATGTCGCCTTTTGCACCGCTCCCGTGCCTGGGTGCCTGGTTCCTGCTTACTCAGGGAGGGACCTTCACCTCAGTGAGGACCTCCGCGCGTCTCCCCGCAAGCCTAGGTGGTCTCCCCGCAAGCCTAGGTCGCAGGCGTGGGGACCTGGGCCGCTGCGATCCCGGTCCGCGTTTTCTTTTCAAGCGTGCCCAGCGTGCCACTTTCCCGCGCCAGCTTACCGGCAGCCCGGGCTGTGTGCGCGTCTCCCGGGGTCTTTGTTCTTCTCTAATGGCGCCCGGAGCCGTTCGCTCACCGCCGCGGCGGATCCTGCAGGGTTCGCCTCAGCTCCCGTTCACGGGGTGTGGTGGCTGCAATAGTTCCTTTCCACTCACAGTCCCGCTTGCTGAGTCGTTTGTTCTTGTTGGCCGTTTTGGTTTGTTGTTTTCCTCCTCTCTGCGGGTCGGAGAGTGCCGCCTCTGTGGGCGGGGGAGGGGAGCAGGGTTCTGTGCTTCCCTCCCTTCTAGTCCTCTTTTATGGCCACTTTCTTCTTCGGGTAGTTTGCTGGAGTCACCCGTTTATCTTCCGTGTCCCACTTCTCACTGGGACCTGCCGCTTTTCCTCCCTATTAACTTTTTTTAATGGGAGATCTTACTCGCAGCGTCTCCTCGCCGCCATGTTGCTCCGCCCATCTCAAGATTGCTTTTTCTATTTGGAGTCTTTTTTGATTCTATGTGAGTTTTTAAAAAATATTTATTTATTTATGCATACAAGAACTGGGGTACAGGCCAGAGGTGCGAGTGGTAAGAGGATTCACCAGAGACAGAGTGGGAAACAGAACAGTTAGATCCATTGAAATACACTGCTGAGGGGGAGCAGCAGGCGAGTCAGGAGAGGTCTGCTGTGCCATGTTGGGTTGCTCCCTGGCCGGCCAGGGATCAAAGGCTAGGGAATGAACACATGTTGCAGTGGCTTCAGACAGCTTCATAGGCTGTGACTTAACCCCTTGCACTACCAGGGAGACCCCCATGTGAAATTTTTTTGGGTCTGTGTTGAATCTATATATTGGTTTGTATTTGATGGTCATTTTAACCATGATGATTCTTCCAATCCATGAACAAGGAATATTTTTTTCATTTAATTTCTTTGAGCATAAGCATATTTTTCTTTGTAAAGTTTTTTCGCATCCTTTAGGTTTACTCCCAGATATTTAATTTTTTTTTGTGATTGTAAATGGGATCATTTTCTTAATTTCTTCCTCTTCTATTTCACTGTTTCTATATAGGAAAGCAACTGCCACTTTTCTGTACTGATTGATTGTTTCTATTAGTTTTTCCTGGAATCTTGAGAGTTCTATATATTACCATGTCATCTGCAAATAATGATAGATTTACATCTTTTACCAATTTGGATTCCTGTTATATCTTTCTCTTTTATCATTGCTCTTGCTAGACCTTCCAATACTATGTTGAGTAGCAGTGATGAAAGTGGAAATACCTGTACCAGATATTACTGGAAAAGTTTTCAGTTTTTCACCATTGGGTTTTTTTGTTTCTTTTCTAATTCTTTGAGTTGAGAGACAAGGTCATGTATTTGAGCTGTTTCTTATTTCTTGATGTGGGCCTGTGTTGCTATATATTTCTCTCTTAGTACTGCTTTTGTTGTGCCCCATAAATTTTGGATAGTTCTATGCTCATTCTCATTTGTCTCAAGGTATTTTTTAGTTTCTTTATTTCATTTTCTAATTAACACAGTGATCTTTCCATAAAGTGTTGTTCAGTTTCCATATATTAAAGTATTTCCCTGCTTTCTTTTGACAACTGATTTCTAGTTTGATACCTTTATGATCTGAGAAGATACTGGATATGATTTCAGTCTTTGTGAATTTGTTATTTGCTGTGTGTCCCAGATGTGGTATATTCTGAAAAATGTCCAATAAACTTGAGAAATATATGTGTTCTGCTTTTTGCTGGTGCAGGACTGTATAAATGTACATGAGGTCCTGAGGTCTAATTCTCTATGTAAGGGTATTGTGTCCCTGTTCATTTTCTTTCTAGTTGATCTGTACATTGATGAGAGTGGGATGATGAAATCTCTTACCACAAATATGTCATTTTTCAGTGTTTATTTTCAAATTTGATGGTAGTTGCAAGTCTCCCTGGTGGAACAGGGGTTAAAGTGTCAGCACTATCGAGCTATAGCCAGCCACTGTGGCATGATTCAATCCCTGGCCAGGGAGCTAACATACATGGCACAGCAGACCTCGCCTGTCTCGCCTGCTGCTCCCCTCAGTAGTGTATTTTGGCTGTTCTGTTCCCCACTCTGTCTCTGGTGAATCCGCTCACCCCTTGCACCTCTGGCCTACACCCCAGTTCTTGTATGCATGAATAAATAAAAATAAAAGTTAAAAAAATTGATAGTAGTTGCCTAAGGTACTTTAGTGCGTCTTCATTTGGGGCATATATTTTGCATAGTGTAATATCTTCTAGATGTATCATTCCCTTAATCATTATATAATGTCCTTCCCTATCTCTTGTTTCCTTTTAAAACTGGATATCTATGTTTTCTTATATAAATGTGACTGTCTTTGCATTCTTTTTTTTTTTAATTTTATAGAGGCATGTTTATTTATTTATTTGTTTGTTTGTTTTGTTTATACATGCACTGGGTACAGTGAGAAGCGCGGGAGGGTGAGAGAATTCACCAGAGCCAGAGCGGGGAGCAGAGCAGGCAGAAGGACCGAAGTACACTGCTGAGGGGAGCAGCGGGCGGCAGGAGAGGTCTGCTGCACCATGTGGGATCCTCGCCGGCCGGCCGGGATTGAACCCGTACTGCAGAGGCTGTGGACAGCTTCACAGCGCTGTGCCCAACAGCCTGCGCCACCAGGGGAGGGCCTCAATATGATGCTTTATAGGGATTGACACCTAAAATCACAGTTAGTCAATCTTTTGCAGTCTTCCATGCTTGAACTTGTGCTTCTTCCTTCAAGTTGATATTTTGGAGGGCATTGTTTCTAACCTTCATTAATGTACCCTTTTGGTAGGAAAGATAAATTTCACCAAATGGATTAAACCCAGTGGTTTCACATCACACTTTACTTGCACTAGAGAATGACTTTAATACAATTTTTTTTCTTTTTCAATTCTTCATTTATTGGTAAGCCTCCTTTTTCATTGTGAGAAAATTTATCTTGACTCACCTTAAAACATTAATGTACCAGGAAAACTCAGCTATAAACCAGCATATATTACAAACCACCCCCTTTTATGCCAATTATAAATGAACTAATTTATGACAAAGAATCAGAAGCATCAAGTGTGAAACAGTCTCATGAAGTGGCTGTGAAGATTTCACAGTACTAGACAGATAGTAATACTTAAAATTTAGTTATTTGATTATATCTGTATGTTTGAAAGCCAAGTCCCTCTTAGTTTTTCTTTTCCATTTAGAACAATACACCACTGAAGAAAATTACTTTCAGATGTAGCCGTTTTCATCCAATAGCTCAGGGCCTTCATTAATTTCTTTCAGGCTTGAGTACTTATGTATTCAAGAAGTTGCAAATATGTATCCACTTGTCAGTTGCTGTCATGTGTAGTATAGTCTGTCTTTAATTAATAAAATATTTTGCTGTACTCAATTTTAGGAAAAATTACAGTAACAAAACATACATCAGTTTTTAACACAATGGTTCTGAATAAACAGATGTTTGCTTTCTGCATATTCACTTTTTAATATTTTATTTTATATAATTCTTACATCATTTTTCATTTTTGCACAATGAATGCATTTTCATTTTGGTTATATTCCCCATACAATTCTCACCCCTCTTATTTTGGCCCTAAACCCTCTTCTCCTCCCCCCATACCTCCATGTAGTATGTTTCTGGTTTATAGTTACTTGTTGATTTTGATTTTTTCTTTATTATAATTAGTCTTTTTCCTGGTTCCTAATTTAGGTTTTCTAAATTCCTGCTATGAGTGAGACCATCCAGTATTTTTCTTTTTCTTTCTCGCTTATTTTGCTGAGCATGATTCCTTTTAGCTCCATCCATGTTGCTGCAAATTGCATGAGTTTATCTTTTCTGATTGCTGAGTAATATTCCATTGTGTGTATGTACCACATCTTCATTCAGTCATCTATTTTTGGGCATTTCAGTTGTTTCCATAGCTTAGCTATTGTAAATAGTGTTGCTATAAACATGGGGGTGCAGGTGCCCTTTGGAATTAATGTTTCTGTGTCCTTTGGGTAAATACCTAGGAGTGGAATTGCTGGATCATATGGAAGCTCTATCTTTAGTAGGTTGAGGAATCTCCACACAGCTTTCTATAGTGGTTGGACGATTTTGCACTCCCACAAGCAGTGCAGGAGAGTTCCTTTTCTCCACATCCTTGCCAACATTTGTTGTTGCTAATTTTTTTTAATATATGCCATTCTCACAGGTGTAAGATGGTATCTCATTGTAGTTTTGATTTGTATTTCCCTGATTACAAGTGATATTGAACATTTTTTCATATGCCTGTTGGCCATTTGCATACCCTCTTCAGAGAAGTTTCTTTTTAGCTCTTCTGCCCATTTTTTGACTGGATTATTTACTTTGTTTTTGTTGAATCTCATCAGCTCTTTGTAGATTTTTGTGATCAGTGTTGTGTGCAAAAATGTTCTCCTAGTCAGTGGGATCTCTTTGTTTTGATTATTGTCTCTTTTGCTGTACAGAAGCTCTTTAATTTGATGTAGTCCCAGCTGTTTATCTTTGCCTTCATTATTACTGCTTTGGGTGATGTGTCTGTAAAGAAGTTTTTGAGGTGCATGTCATGTAGTGTGTCGCCTATATTTCCTTCTATATATTTTATGGTTTCAGGTCTTATGTCTAGTTCTTTAATCCATTTTGAGTTGGTTTTTATAAATGGGGTGAGGTAGTAGTCAAGCTTCATTCTTTTGCATGTAGCAACCCAGTTTTCCCAGCACCATTTATTGAACAAACTTTCTTTGCTCCAGTGCATATTCTTTGCTCTTTTGTCAAAGATTGGTTGACTGTAAATCTGTGGTTTATTTCTGGATTTTCTATTCAGTTCCATTGGTCCGTATGCCTGTTCTTGTTCCAATACCATGCAGTTTTCATGATTATGGCTTTGTAGTATAGTTTGAAGTCTGGAAGTGTGATGCCTCCATTCCCTTCTTATTTTTCAGGAGAGCTTTGGCTATTTGGGGTTTTTGGTGGCTCCATATGAATTTCATCAATATTTGTTCTATTTCTTTGAAGAATGACATTGAAATTTTTATTGGAATAGCATTGAGTCTGTAAATTGCTTTTGGTAGGATGGTCATTTTGGTAATATTAATTCTTCCAATCCATGAGCAGGGAATATCTTTCCATTTCTTTGTGTCTTCTTCTATTTCTTTTAACAGTGCTTCGTAGTTTTCTTTGTATAGAAAACTATACCTTTACCTCTTTTTTTAGGTTTATTCCCAAGTATTTGTTTTTTTTTGTTTCAGTAATAAAAGGGATGTTTTTTTTTTTTAATTTCTTCTTCAGATTTATTGTTTGTGTATAGGAAGGCTACTGATTTTTGTGCATTGATTTTTTATTCTCCACTTTACTAAACTGATTGATTAGTTTAATTAGTTTTTCTGTGGAGTTTTTGGGGTTCTCTGTGTATATTATTACATCATCTGTGAATAGTGATAGTTTGACTTATGTCTTTCTCTTATCTTATTGCTCTGACTGGGACTTCTAGTATTATATTGAAAAGCAGTGGTGAGAGTGGACATCCTTGTCATGTTTCAGATCTGAATGGAAATGCTTTCAGCTTTTCACCATTGAGAATGATACTGGCTGTTGGCTTGTCATACATGGCCTTTATGATGTTGAGGTATGTTCCTTGTATCCCGAGGATTTCAAGGGCCTTTATCATAAATGGGTGTTGTACTTTGTGGAAAGGTTTCTCAGCATCTATTGATATTATCATATGGCTTTTGTATTTCTTTTTGTTGATGTGTGTATTACATTGATTGATTTTCGGATATTGAATCATCCTCATGTCCCTGGAATAAATCCTACTTGGTCATGGTGAATTATCTTATGGATACATTATTGGATTCTGATAGCTAAAATTTTATTGGGGATTTTTGCATCAGTGTTCATTAGAGAGATTGGCCAGTGTTCATTAGAGAGTATAGAGTTTTCTTTTTTAGTGTTGAACTTGTTTGGTTTTGGTATTCCTGTAATGTTGGCTTCATAGAATGTGTTTGGCATTGTCTCTTCCTTCTCAATTTTTTTGAAGGAGTTTGTGAAGGATAGGCACTAATTCGTTTCTGAATGTTTGGTAGAATTCATATTTGGTAAATCCCTCTGGTCCTGGGCTTTTGTTTTTGGGGAGGGTTTTGATTACCATTGCTTGTAACTGGTCTGTTTGGGTGTTCTATTTCTTCTTTATCTAGCTTTGGGTGATTGTAGAGTTGTAGGAATTTGTCCATCTCTTCTAGATTGTTGAGTTTGTCTTGTTTCCATATAACCGTTCATAGTAGTTTCTGATTATTCTTTTCATTTCTGCTGTGTCTGTTGTGATTTTTCCTCTTTCATTTGTGATCCTATTTATTTGTGCTTTCTCCCATTTTTCCTTTGTGAGTCTGGCAAGGGGTTTGTCTATTTTATTTATTTTTTCAAAGAACCAGCTTTTGGTTTCATTGATCTTTTGCATTGTTTTTTAGTTTCGATTTCATTCATTTATTTCTGCTTTGATTTTTATTATTTATTTTCTTCTACTGGTTTTAGGGTTTTTTTTGTTGTTCTTTTTCTAGGTCTTTGAGCTTGAGATTAGGTTTTTTCTTTGAATTCTTTCTTGATTCTTGATATCAGCCTGATATTCTTCTTATTACTGCTTTCACTGTGTCCCATACATGTAGGAAATTGGTTTCCTCCTTGTCATTTAACTCAAAGTATTTTTTTATTTCTTCTTTGATCTCCTCATTAGCCCAGTGGTCTTCCAGTTAGTGTGGGTTTCAATCTCCATGAGGTAGGAGAGTTCCTTGCCTTCTTTTTATGGTTTATTTCTAGTTTGATGCCTTCATAGTCAGAGAAGATGGCTGGTATGATTTCAATGTTGTCTCTGTTGATGTTTGTCTTGTGTCCTAGTATGTGATTAATCTTGGAGAATAATCCGTGTGTACGTGAGAAAAATGTATACTCAGATTTTTTTGGGTTTAATGTTCTATAGATGTCTGTTAAGCCTGAGCACTCTAATCCTTATTTAAAGCTTTAGTGTCTTTACTTATTTTTTGTCTCATTGATCTATCCATTGTTGATAGTGGTGTGTTGAAGTCTCCTACTACATATGTGTTTTCTCTGGTGTCTGTTTTCAGAGATGATAATAGTCTGATATATTTTGGTGCTCCTTCATTTGGTGAGTGTATGTTAATGAGTGTTATTTCTTCTTGAAATATTGTCCCCTTGATCATAATATAGTGACCATCTGGGTCTCTTTTAACCTTTTTGAGTGTGAAATCTGTTTTATCTGATATAAGTATAGCTGTTCCTGCCTTCTTTTTTGGTCCATTTGCTTGTCGGATTGTTTTCCATCCTTTTACTTTCAGTCTATTTTTATATTTTGTAGTTAAGTGAGTTTCCTGGAGACAGCAAAAGTTTGGGTTTTGTTTTTTAATCCAGCATGCGACTCTGTGTCTTTTTATTGAAGCGTTTAATCCATTTACATATAGACTTAATATTGATATGTAAATATCTGTATTTGTCATTTTGTTTGTCTTTCTCTGGTTTTATTTATTTATTTAATTTAACTTAAGTTTTTAAAAATTTTTTTCTCTTGTTTCATTCTTATTCATCCCTCTATTGGTTCTGACTTTAGGACTCCTTGTAGTATTTTTTGGAGTGGGGGTTTAGTCATAATGAAATTCCGGAGTTTCTGTTTGTTTGGGAAGGTCCTTATTCTTCCTTCATTGAAGAAGGAAAGTTTTGTGGGATAGAGTATTCTTAGTTGGGATTTGTTGTCTTGGAGTCTGTTGACTATGTCCCTCCCCTCTCTCTTTGCCCGTAGTGTTTCTTTGGAGAAGTCTAATGTCAGCCTGATTGGTTTTCCTTTATATGTTATCTGTTTCTTCCCTCTTGTCAGTTTCATTATTTTTTCCTTGTCTTGGATTCTTGGGAGCTTTATTATTATGTGTCTTGCTGTATTTTTCCTTCCATCCTGGAAGTTTGGTGTTCTTCTTGCTTCTTGTATGTCTATTTTCAGCTCCTTTTTCATGTTTGGGAAGTTCTCCTCAGTTATTTCCTTGAATATTTTCTCTGTTCTTATGTCTCTCTCCTCAACTTCTGGGATTCCTATAACTCTTATAATTCCTTTCCTCATGGAGTCAGTTAGTTCCCGAAGTCTTTCTTCATTCTTTTTCATTCATACTTCTCTTTCCTTTTCTGTTTGGTTCTTTCTATTTCTGTGTCTTCAAGAATACATATTTGTCCTTCCATTTCATCATTCTGCTTTCACTACTTTTCCCAGCATTCTTTAGCTCTTCTGTTAATCCTTTGATCTCCTGTATTTCCTTCATTTCCCTCTTTAGGGACTCAATTTCATTCTTCTGAGTGTTGTTTTCCTTAATGACTTCTGTCAGTTTTTTCATCACGGCAATTTAAAATTCTTTTTCTGGAAGGCTCAGAAGTTCTTCCAAGTCACTGTGTTAGGGGGAAAAGGATGTCCTAAAGCTAATTCCATACAGGCTCCACCCCCACTCCAGACCAAAGCCAAAAGACACTGAGAACTACAAATCCCATCACCACCAAAGGGAAGGTTGCTGGAACCGGAGGGTGGGGTTAAGTAGCCAGGTTTGGTATAAAACCAGACACTTGGGCTTTGAGGGATTCCCCTTTTTGGCTCCTGCCAGCTCACAGTGGGCGGCCAGCTCTGAGAGTGCCTTTGGGTTTCCAGGTCAGCGGATCGGGTAGGACGCAATAAAGACTTTATTTTCCTATTTTCTCCCTGAGTTGTACATTTCCTCAATTCCTTTTCCCTTGTAAATAAACCTTTTATTAACCTTTTGTGTGTGCCTGTAGTGGAGTATTAATAAGTCCCTTTTTAAGTGCGCGGGTGAGGACCCACAGCCAGGCAACCCGTTTTATATCGGGGCTGCTCCGTAACAGTTTGGCGCCCAATGTGGGGCACCAAATCTGTTACAGGGCAGGAAGAGGGGCACCCCAGACCCCCCAAAACCTGCTTGCTCTAAATGGGTTCTGCCATCCGCCGCATCAACACAAAACATAGAGACTTTAATGGGAAGGAACTTTAATGCAATTAGGAAATAATACAGGAAAGGCAAAGAATCTAGTTTCTAAATCAAGCACCCAAAGTTACCCATCCCCTCTTGGGTAAAACTCCAACCAAATGGGATTGGCCCAGAGCAAGGCCCCAAAGCCTGCCACAAGTCTAAAGCATCTTCCAGTGGGGACCCACAGACAAGGGTCAAAAACAACCAGACAAGCCCGGAAGGAAAAGAGCAAAATCAAAATCAAGATAAAAGCTGCCATTGTCACCTCCCCACGGGTCTCACCCACATCTGTGTCACCCACTCCACGACCAAAAGACAAGCGCCATTTCTTCACGTGTCTCTAGGCTCCATGCGCCTCCTCCAGGTCTCCTTCTGGCTCCATCCTGCTTCTTTCCTTCCTTAGTGTCCTCTGCAGCTTCTTCTCTTCCTGCTCAGCTCCACCCTCCCTTGGGTGGGGCAGGGAACCTCCCCCTTTTCTGGGGACAACCCTGTTACAACTGTTGTTGCAAGCTGGTGGGTGGTTTTCTTTTTGTGGTGTGTCTTTTTCCTGAGGAGTTGCTAGGTTGCATGTAGTTTTTATTTTCCCTGCTGCCTGTCTTCTAATTTGCCTTATGCATTGGGTCACTGTGCTGCTGGTACTGGCCGGCATCTTTTTGGTGTGCTCTTTCGGGGGTTTTGGAAACTGGCAGTCCAAATGAGTTAAATACTGTTATGCCAGAAGTCTAGTGAGGCAGTGCTACTTTGAGTTTGTTGATGGTCACTGTCACAGAATATCTCCTCCTGTGTTTAATTACAAAGGTGTGTCTTGAAGTCCCGCAGACTTTCCTGGAGGTGGGGCAGCTGGATTGCACTCTGGGTTCCAAATCACTGGATTCCTCTCTGGTATCTGACTTCCTGCCAGGTGGGACCAGGCTTGTGGGGGCCTTCAGCTAACCTCTGACTGTGCAGGGAACCTTCTCCCTCTGGCTCCATGGGGAGCTTCTTGCCAGTTTCAAGCAGTCTTTATTGAAGAAAGGTCCCTGTTCTAAAATGGTGATGCAGAGAGGCACGCTCCTGCATGCCTGGTCTGCGCTGGCCATGTGTGCCTGCTTCCCCTCTGGGTTCGAACTGCTGGCCAGAAGGGGCTTGGCATGGACAAACTTCCCAGCTCACCTCTGGCTCTGCTGGGCGCCTTCTGCTAGTTTCAAGCAGTCTTTATTGAAGAAAGGGCCCTGTTCTAAAATGGCAATGTGGAGATGCACTCTTCTGCATGCTTGGTCTGCACTGGCCATTGTGCCTGCTCCCTCTCTGGGCTCAGACTGCTGGCCAGGAGGGGCCTGGCATGGGCAAACTTCCCAGCTTACCTCTGGCTCCGCTGGGAGCCTTCTACCAGTTTCAAGCAGTCTTTATTCAAGAAAGTTCCCTGTTTTAAAATGGCGATGCAGAGAGGCACTCTCCTGTGTGCCCGGTCTGTGCAGGCCTTGGGTGCCCACTCCCCCTCTGGGCTTGAACTGCTTGAACTGCAGAAGGGGCTTGGAGTGGGCCAACTTCCCAGCTAACCTCTGGCTCCACTGGGAGCCTTCTCCCTGCTGCTAAGTTGTCCTATGAGTTAGGACACTGTGTTGCTGGTACTGGCCAGCATCTTTTTTGGTGTGCTTTTTCTGGGATGTTAGAAACTGATGGTTCAATCAAGTCAATACTGTTATGCCAGAATTCCAGTAGGGCAATGGTATTATGAATATGTTAATGGTTGTTGTCACAGAATGTCTCCTCCTTCTGTATTTGTTTAATTCCAAAGATGTGTCTTGAGGTGCCACAGACTACCCTGGATGTGGGGTGGCTGGATCAGCCGCTGGGTTCCAAGTCGCTGGATCCCCTTGTGGGCTCTAACTCCCTGCCAGGTGGGGCCTGGCTTGTGGGGGCCTTCAGCTTACCTCTGGTTGTGGTGGCAGCTCTTTCCCAATCCCACAGGTTCTTGGTGGGTTCTGGAGGCAAAGATCCCCATTCTAAAATGGCAAGTCAGAAGGGCACTTCCTTGCTCCCGCCATCTGCCCCAGCAGCGACTGGATTCCCCTTTTGTCTCCCACTGGAGGCTATCAGACGGGGCCTGGCTTGTGGGGGCCTCTCAGTTCACCTCTGGTTGTGCGGGTAGCCCTTTCCCAGTTCCAAGCAGTCTCAGTGGTGCCGGACACAAAGGCGAAGATCCCTATTCTAAAATGGCGAGTCATGCATATTCACTTTTTATTTTCAGAATAACCTCATGGTCCTAAAGTAATTCTGAGACCATTAAGGCTTCTATTATTTCTTGAATTTTCTGAGGGAGGGATGTGCACTAATGCCCAATGCCCTTGTTTTATTTGAATATTCTAAAATATGAAAAGAAGCTAGCTCAATATTTTGACTAATCTTTTGTTACAGATAAAAAATTCACTTAGGGAAAGCTTACCTTTTTTTTTTTTTAAGAATTTTAATTACTTGGGGGCATAATCTTTTTAATAATAAACACTATATTTGTAAGATTTTCAATTAACTATTATTTGTGGCTCATAAAGTGTGATTCATTGATAATTAAAAAAGTTATTTTATATTAAATGCTATAAATCCTCTTAAGTTCCCTCTTGAATTCTTTTGGTAATAGCAACCATGACAATAAAAACAATGAAGGTTGTTCTACTGTTATCTCTGTGATTCACTGAACAAATGGAAATGGTATATTAGCCTTTAATTTGAACACTACCTATATATGTGAATTTTTCACTGAATTAGTCAGACTTTTGTGTGGTTAGGAGTTTAAAAATAATTTAAAAGATATTTTTCACCTTATTTGCTACAAGAGTGATTAAAGAAGTTAGCACCAGGTGGCGCTAAAGGACTGAACTTGGAAATAAACTATTTGGTTCTCTTACCTGTGACCTGGGACAAGTGTGGTGCTCTTTATTTAATGGATGTGTTAGAGGAAAGAAAGGCAAACATTGCTCTTACTGTGCTCTGTTACCAACTGACACTAAGGATTGTCCCTGTCAAATTGTCTAGGTCCCTTCTTTGGAGAGTTGTCACTCCCTAAATGTACAGATAACACAGTAACATTACTGAGGTCTTAAGTGGCAAAAAATATTGACAGTTTTTCTAAAGGAAAAGGAAAACAAATCTCACATGAAATTGCTTTTTGGAGTGGATTCAGTCCTGCTCTCTCCATTGTAGGTACCCAGGAATGTAGATTGGACAAGGGTAGCAAGAAAGAAAATAACATCCCCTGAAATTCCATCCCCCAGGAGTAGACTGTGTTCTTTCTTCACTTCAACCACAAACTATGGCTTGACACTGGATCAGAATTTCCCCTGCTTGGGTTTTATTATTTAATGCAATACCACTTTCCTACAAGTCTCCAATATGCCCAGAAGTGTTTTTCTCTAGGGTTGTTATAAGGAAAATAAAATCTCAAAACAGAGATCACAGATCTAAAAATGAAAACAAAATCCTTCCATTGGGCTTCCAAAGGTACAGAAAGGGGAAAAGCAGGTGGTAAAACAAAAAGGTCTGCTACAAGAGGAAGTAAACACCAGGAACCTGAAAAATATAGTCTACCAAGTTCAATAGTGACAAGTATTCTTGGAGGGAGTCAGACACACAGGTGTTTCCTTGGGAAGAATTTCAGGAACATTGAGAGAGAGAGAGTTGTGGAAAGTGACTTTGGGCATGGGGTGGGGAAGAAGGCGTGTTTTAAAAAAATGTAAAAAATTCCCACCATCAGCTCTTCCTTTTATAAAGTCAAGTCTACTAAAAAAGCAGACTAAGATTAAGCATGTTGCTGATTACTTGATTAGTATCAATCTCTGCAGAATGTAAAGGACACTCCTTCAGAGGAACAGTACACAAAACCAAAGGAAATTTTTGGTAAAAAATTTTTTTTGGTCTTTTGGAAAATTGAACTAACATTGTATTTTGGCAATACATAAGTCAGAAGTCTACACTGCAAATAATTTGTATATACTACATTTACCACTAAAAATCCAATTTATTTTTCACCATATAATTGGGACCCTTTACTTTATTTATCCATCTCCTTATACGCTCCCTTCTGGTAACCACTAAATGGCCCTTTTATATCCTTTCTTGTCCAATTGTTCTTTCTAGGACTTCCAACACTATACTGAGTAGTAGTGCTGAGAGTGTAATTGCTTGTCTTGTTCCTGATTGCAAAGGAAAAATTTTTTAGTTTTTCACCACCGTGTATATTGGCTTTAGATTTATAATGTATGGCCTTTATTATTTTGATGTATATTCCTTCTATACCCATTTCACAGAGGGATTTTTTTTTTAGTCACGAAAGAATGTTGAATCTTGTCAATATCTTTTATGTATCTATTGATATTATTATATGATTTTTGTTGTTCCTTTTGTAGGTGTGGTGTGTCACATTTATTGATTTGTGTATGTTGAATCATCCTTGCATCCGTGGATTAAATCCAGATTAAATCTGACTAGATCACAGTATGCGATTCTGTTAATGTGCTGCTGAATTCAGTTTGCTAATAATTTATTTAGGACTTTTTTTTACAATGTTCATCAGAGATATTTGCCTCTAGCTTTCATTTTTGGTGGTGTCCTTGTCTGATTTTGGAATCAATTTGGCAATGGTGGCTTCATAGAAAGTGTTTGGAAGCATTCCTTCTTCCTTAATTTTCTTTTTCTTTTTTAAGATTTATTTATTTATTTATGTAAGCATGGGATACAGTCAGATGCGCGGGAGAGTGAGAGAATTCACCAGAGCCACAGCGGGGAGCAGAACAGGCAGAAGGACCAAAGTACACTGCTGAGGGGAGCAGCGGGTGGCAGGAGAGGTTTTCGCACCATGTGGGACCCTCGCAGGTGGCTGGGTTATTGAACCGGCGCTGCAGAGGCTGCGGGCAGCCTCGCAGCCCAGCACTCAACCGCTGCGCCACCAAGGGAGGCCCTCTTCCTTAATTTTCTTGCAGTTTTATTTTATTTTATTTATTTATTTATTTATTTTTGCACTGAGACTTTAACCCCTGTGCCACCAGGGAGGTTCCAATATCCACTATTTTTGAAAGTGTTTAATATTATCAAATTGTCTGCTGTGTAAATGTCCAGTATTTGTTTTCATCCTTTTGATTTACTTTGCTGCTCATAGTTGTTTCAAATTCCCTACATTTTATTGAAAAGTTTTAGAGGGGATCAATTTGTCTTTCAAGGTTTGGTAGAAGTCACCAGTGAAACCTTCTCCTTTGCTTTGTTTTCTTGGGAGACTTTTGGTTACTCTTTCAATTTCTTGTGTAATTGGTCTGGTAAGCTTTTCCATTTATTTCAGATTCAATTTCAGAAAGTTGTATGCTTCTAAAGATGTGTCCATTTTTAAGGTTATCCAACATATAGGCATATAGATATTCATAGTAATCTCTATAATCCTTTGTATTTCTGAAATGTCTGTTGTAATTTCTTTTGTTTCTAATTTTATTTATTAGAGTTTTCTCCTTTATTTTTGACTTCTTTTTCATTTGTTTCCACTCTTACTTTTGTTTCTTTCATTCAAGTAACTTTTGATTTCATTTGTTCTTTTTTTATTTCATTAAAGTTTAAGGTGAGGTTATTTGATATCCTTCTTAATTCCTGAGGCAGGCCTGTATTATTATATACTTCCTTCTTAACATTCTTTTTGTCGTGTTTCATAGGTTCTAATAAATCATGTCTTCATTTTCATTCATCTTCAGATTTTTTTTTTATTTTACCTTTGATTTTCTTTTTAACCCAATAATTGTTCAGTAACATATTGTTTATTATCCACAATTTTTTGACTTTCTCCTCTTTCAAATTTTGGTTGATTTCTAGTTTCATACCATTATTACCTAAAATAATGCTTGACATGATTTCAGTCTTCATAAATTTATTGAGATTTGTTTTGTGTCCCAACATATGATCCATCCTTGAGAATCTTTGATGAGCTTTTGAGAAGAATGTGTATTCTGCTGTTTTGGGGTGGACTGTTCCGTGAATATCTATTAAGTCCACCTCGTATAATTTTTCATTTAAGCCTTTTCTTTCCTTACTTATTTTCTGTAATGATGACCTGTCATCGTTGTATGTGGGGCATTAAAATTCCCTACTGATACTGTGCTGTTGTGAATGTCTCCCTTTAGGTCTGTTGATATTTGCTTTATGTATTTGGTGCTCGTATCTTGGGTACATATCTATACATGTTATGTCCTCCTGTTGATTCCTTTAATATTATATAATGTCCATTTTTATCTCATGCTATCATCTTTTGCCTTGAAGTCTGTTTTATCTGATATATGTATAGTGGTTCCTACGTTTTAAAATTTTCCATTTACTTGGAGTGCCAGGGTCATCACCTCCATCTTAAGTCTCTGTTTCAGTTTATAGCTTAATTAAATCTCTTGTAAGCAGTATGTAATTGAGATAATATAACTGGATTTTGCTTTCTGTAGTTGGCTACCCTGTGCCTTTTGATTGGATAGTTCATTTAGTTTATATTTAGGGTGGCTATTGCCATTTTGCCTGTGGTTTTAGTTATATTTCCTTGTTCAATTTTTGTAACTTCATTTTTTTTTTTCATTGCAATAGGATAATTTCTTTCAACATTTTTTGTGGGAGAGATCTAGTTTTGGCAAACTCCTTTAACTTTTGTTTGTCTGGGAAAGCCTTTATTTCTCCATTATATCTGAAAAAGGATCTTGAAACATTTAGTATTATTGCCTGGTGATTTTTATCTTTAGTATTTTGAACAGAATTCTGTTCTTTCCTGGCCTGTAGAATCTTTGATGGTTTTGATGAAAATCTGATGAGAACACTTTTATAGATCATGTGCTTTCCCTCTTAGGTGCTTCCAGTTTTCTTTCTTTGTCTTCAACTCTTGATAATTTCACTACTATGTAGTTCTTGTAGTTCTCCTTGCACATACGAATGAAATTACTTGGTATTTATCTTTTTTCTTCTGACTTATTTTGCTTAGCATATCCTCTCCAGTTCCACCCATGTTGTCATCACAAATGATAAAATGTCATCTTTTTTTTATGGTTGGGTAGGATTCTATTGTGCATAGGTACCACATCTTCTGAACATAAGTTGGGCAGTTAGTTATTTCCATAACTTGGTTATTGTTAATAGGGCTTCAGTGCACATAGGAGTGCAAATATACCCTTAAATTAGTATTTTTGCATTCTTCAGATAGAAACCTAGAAGTGGAATTGTTGATATGTCATATGATATATCTATTATTAATATTTTGAGAAACCTCCATAGTATTTCCATAGGAGCTGTTCCAGTCTACATTCCCACTAATAGTGTATTGAGGGTACCCTTTCATCTACCCTCTTATAACCATCTGTTGTTTAAAGTTTTTTTGACATGGGTCATTGCAAATGGTGCGGGGTGGTATCTCACTGTGGTTCTGATTTGCATTTCGCTGATGCTATTTGATAAATATTTTTTCATATGCCTGTTGGCCATCTCTATGTCTTCTTTATAGAAGTGTTACTTAGCTTTCCTGCCTATTTTTAATGGATCCTTTGTTTTCTTTTTGTTGTATGACTTCTTCGTAGATCTTGGATAATAGCCTTTTATTGGATGATGATGTGCAAATATTTTCTCCCATGCAACAGGATGTCTTTTTGTTTTAATGTGCTTTGTCTTTTGTGTGTTCAGAAGCAATTTATTTTTATGTAGTCACATTTGTCTAATTTAACTTTTGTTTCCCTTGTTTTTGTAGTCAATTTTCCAAAGATATCCTTGAAGCAAATGTTGTGGAGTGTTTTATCTGTGTTTTCTTGTATGTATTTTGTGACTGCAAATCTTACATCCATTTTTTATTGCATTTTGAGTTAATTACATTCAATTCTTTATTTCATTTTGAGTTAATTTTTGTATATGGTTGTCTTGTTTTATTCTTTTGCATATGGCTATCCAGCTTTCCCACCACTATTTGTTGAAGGGACTTTATTTTCTCCATTATATACTATTGGATCCTTTTTCATAACTGTCCATGTAAGTGTGGATTTATTTCTGGGCTCTGTTTTTTCTGAGTTTCGGCCCTTTGGTTTGTTTTACTGAGTTTGCTTGTATCACTTTTACTTGCATTTCTGAGTTTTCTTCTACCTCGTGAGTTGCTTTATTATGGACATTTTGAACTCTGTCAGATTGGGAGATATAATCTTGTAGGTCTTTGATACTGGATTCTGAAGAGTTGTTCTGTTCTTGCAATGTTATATTTCCTTGAGGTCTCAGGTTTTCATATGTTACAACTTTTTTTTTTTGTTTTGAGTTTGGTACTTTAATTCCATCTCTTTAAAAAATCTGCATCATGGCCTCCCTGGTGGCACAAGGGGTTAAGCACCCACTATGAAGCAATCCAAAACCTCTGCAGCATGAATTCAATCCCTGGCTGGCCAGGGAGCAACTCACATGGCGCAGCAGACCTCTCCTGTCTTGCCCGCTGCTCCCCTCAGCAGTGTATTTCACTCAGTCTGCCTGTTCTTCTCCCCACTCTGTCTCTGGTGGATCTTCTTACCCTTTGCATCTCTGGCCTGTATCCTAGCTCTTCTATGCATAAATAAATAAATCTTAAAAAAAATATGCATCAGCGATTCAGAGAATTTAAGTACTTTTAATTTTCCAGTATGTGACATGGTAACTTCCTTTTCTTATCTTTTTTGTTTTCTGTTGGCTTCTGTAAGAACTTGGACCTATATTTGAAGTTACCGTGTTATCAGGGTGGTGGAGGAGTATGGATAAGTTCCAATCACCATGAACATTCTGGAGGTGGTGCTTTTTTGTGTTTAAGATACTGCTAATACCCCTCCTCTCTGGATTTCCAGATCTGAGACTCAGCAGTCAGTGCACTTTGTGAGGTCACTGCCAATTTCACTGGATTGTGGAGAAGAGTGTAGTCTAGAGCATCTTCTCTGTTGTCCTCCTTTTTGGGATCCTAGTCTTGGGGAGTACTCTAGTTCCTGCAAATGGGCTTCACCTGGATCAACTCCCCTTACCAGGACCTGTGGCTCAGCCAGCAGCCCTGCTATCTGTGTCACTCCTCTCCCCAAATGGTAGCCCCTTGGTATTTCTCTCCCTCTACCTTCTGTTCAATGAGGCATTTACTTCTGTGTCCCCTCTAGTGCCATCTGTGTTGGCCTTTGAGGTAGAAGAGGTGCTTCAGTCTCCTTATTAGTTGTGGTATTCCTTAATAGTATTTTTGGGGGTTAATTGTTAGTTGTTCCTCTTGGGAGTAAAGCAAAAAACTTCCTTTATTGCTATCTTGGTGATGTCATCTGGTACAACTTTTGAACCAAGTAATTCACCCTGTATCAGTCACTTACCATCTTGTTTAACCTCCTCTGACCCTGGCATATATATCAAATCTGTCATTCCCTGTTTACATTATTCTTCTGCTGTCAGAGGGTGGTTGAATATTGAAACTCTTGGATGGGGTTAAATACACCAAATTCAGTAGCAACAGAAATTGGTTTGCTGACTTGAAATGAAATGATTTAATCCTTTGCCTCAACTCCATTCCTTCTTTATTTCAAAGTTCAGTATGATGAGGGCCAGGAGAAACAGGGAGGGATAACTGTCTCAGTGTTCTGAACTAAGTTTCTAAACTTTTTGGTAAGTATAACATGAAGAACAAGTCTTTGGTTAAGAACATTTTCACCTAAATTTTCTTTGTGTTCTATTTATTTCAGCATTCTCTTTTGGAATTGTCATTTAGAATCTATATATATTCTGTCCCTGAAAGCAGGAAGGCCAACGAAGGGATATTATTAGCTTTTTAAAGAGTGTATTCTAGGAATATGATTAAGATAATTAGCTCTTCCCACAAATAGCCAATAATTCTATAGGAAAACACATTACTCCACATGCAATATTTTTCATTTAAGTCCTCTAAAGCATTCTATAAACAGATGTTCATATGTTACAGTGTAAAATGGGAAAGTTATATGGAGAAATGAACCCAGTATTTGGAGACCAAAGTATGAGTATTGGTATCATCAGTGATTTGCTGTGGTGCAATCTCTTTGAGTGTTCGTTTCTCATTAGCAAAATGATTATAATCCAAAGGAAATGTACTACCAAATCCAAATCAATGCTGGAAAGGAGGGTAACACTTCCTCACTTCCCTGTCCTAAAACCTATGCTTTTTAATGTGACATGGAGACTTTCCACTCGCCATTTGGTATGTTATGCCAACTCACTGGTCTAGTGGTGTCCAATTATTCTTTTTCTCACAATAGAGACCTCCCTTTGTCCTAGAGTACCTGGGGCTTTCCAAGACCTATAGAAAGGAACTCACAGGTCTTTCCCTACAGGGTGATTTTTCAAGGACAAACAGTACTTGTCAGCACTAGGGGGCCCTGAACTTTTACAGAAATCTTTTTCTAACAGCCTTGACAATAGTCTGAGCCACTTCTCTCATGGTGGCCTTGCAGCCGCAGGTTGTTATTTTTAACACAGTCCTTTCTTACTTTTGCACAATGGTTTCTGTTGATGCAAGTTTCTGTTTGGTGATTATAAAGAGATAACATTACACTAGGCAGTAGAGCAGAAAAAGCACCAAGTGTATGTTATCCTTTTCTAAGTGCGTGTAGCTAAATAACTAAGGTTTGTGCATAGGCATGTCACACTGTCAGCCCAGGAAGGTGATGTGATCCAGACTTGTGTGGTGCCTGGTTAGACAGTTTGAAAGGAATGTCTTTTATTCTCCTTTCAAAGATGACTTCCTTCTGTGTCAGTAAACTATGACAAAGGTTTCATTCTTTGAAGAACTTCTGCCAGGAAGATTTCAGTAAAGATGGGACTCTCCATATGAATTAGTATTGTAGTACAAAAGTATCTCTTTCTGGTAGAGATTTGGCTAGAAATTGGGCAGGTACCCTCAGGAATGTCAGTCTTGCTTCTGCTTATTCTGAGTCCCACATAGCAGATGACTCTGCTGTTCTCAGTAGAAAGCAATGTGTGGTAAGGATTGAAGAGTACTTAGAAAACATCTGAGACATTTGAAGGGATCATTATGATTTAAAGTAATGCTTTTGATAGTTTGTGTATATTACTCAAGTCTGTTAATAGCTGTAAAGTCTTAAACATAATGTGCAGTTAAAAAAATCAAGCTACTGTGTATGTGCATGCATGTGAGTGTTATGCGCACATGTTTAATGCTCAGTGCTCACTTATTGCTGGCTGTTTGTATATTAATGAATGTATTTGAAATGGCAGGGGTTATACTACAGATGCACATTTCCTTCGGTCATTGGAAGCTTTTAAGGAGTCAGAAAATTTGAGCTAATAGAAGTAATGTTTTATGTAGTCCTTCAGTGCATCTGTTGAACATGTAGTCAAAGGAGTTCATAAAAATAAATGTTGTGGTTGAATTTTTAACTGTGGCTGTATATGTGGCTATCCATAACCTCCATGCCCAGTGGAGCCTGGAAAATTATCTATATAATTAACCCCTTGATTGATCAGGTCTTTCAGTTGTCATGGTGGAAAGTCTGATTTCCCACATAAAGCATAATACACCCATGAATTTCAAGGTAACTAAAATTATTTTTGAAGGGGAAATCTTCTTTTGAAGGACTAAGTAATCATTTATTCAATGAAATTCTTAAAAATTATTCTATCTCTTTGAAATTCTCAATCTATGCTGATAAGGCATGAAGAAATCATTCAGGATCTCAAATTGATTACTCTGATTCAATAGAGATGGTGGGTAGAATTCTGAGATGGCCCCCAAGATTCTCACCTCTGGTGTAATCCCCTTCCTTGAGTGTGGACAGGGCCTGTGAGTGTGATGGGATGTCATTCCCTTTATTTTGTAATATGGCAAAGGTGATAAGGTAATCTCAGTACATTATATTATCTATGGATTTATCTCTTGGAGAGTTTCAAAGAAGAAAGATCTCTTGCTGGCCTCTAAGAAGCAAAATTCCATGGCGAGGGGAAGGTTATGTGGCAGAGGACAGTGGGAAAGCTTTAGGATCTGGAATGGCTCCTGATTGACAGCCAACAAGAAAGCAACCTTAATCCTACAGCCACAAGGAACTGAATTTTTCCAAAAACTGGTGAACTTGGAAGAGGACACATGCTTCTGGTGAGAATGCAGCCCCAGACACCACTTGATTTTGGTCTGATAGAACCTGAGCAAAGGACCTTACTAACCTGAGCCAGATTCCTGATCTATGGAACTGGAGAGATAATACAAGTGTTTTGTCTTAAGCTGCTGAATTTGTGTATTTTCTCATGCAGAGATAGAAAACTAAAACAATAGGGGTGTGTGTGTGGAGGGAGGGTGGGCAGCTGAGGATTTGCATTTGTAGTAAGTTCTGATGATGCCCAGGATTCTGGCCTAGGCACCACCCTTTGAGAAGTGCTGTTGTATTTTAAATCTCTGGCAGCTGAGTTTTGCAGTGGGGTCATGAATGGGTGCTCATTGTACACATCTGGAATATAACAGGTTAACCTGAAGGGGTTTAGCTATCTGTTTTAAGCCATGAATAAGGAAATGCTGGTTTGAAAAATAATGTAAAATGAAGTATGAGTTTCTGTCATTATTAGTTCACTTCTATGTGATAAGAAAGACAACTATTAATGCTTATTTCTTTTTCTGAGAATAAAGTTCCATCAATCCATGAATAAACTTCATGTTATGATTATGTATCAGTTAAAAACTAAGTGATGATTATAATATCACATCAGTTTTCTAGTTTCTACCATGATAGGGTATGAAAGATAGAACAGCCTTTAAATATTTTCATTAGCAATTAAAAAGTTTTTATTAAAAATTGAAAAATATGGATATACACCGGGAGGGGCGGAGCAACATGGCAGCAAGGAGACGCTGCGAGTAAGATCTTCCATTAAAAAAAGTTAATAGGGAGGAAAAGCGGCAGGTCCCAGTGAGAACTGGGACAGGGAAGATAAACGGACGACTCCAGCAAACTACCTGAAGAAGAAAGTTGCCATAAAAGAGGACCAGAAGGGAGGAAAGCGCAGAACCCTGCTCCCCTCCCCCACCCACAAAGTCAGCACTCTCCGACCAGCAGAAAGGAGGAAAAAAACAAACTAAAACGACCAACAAGAACAAACTACGCAGCAAGCGGGACTGTGAGTGGAAAGGAACTATTGCAGCCACCACACCCCGTGAACGGGAGCTGTGGAGAACCCTGCAGGATTCGCCGCGGCGGTGAGCGAACGGCTCCGGGCGCCGTTAGAGAAGAACAAAGAGACTCTGGAGACGCTCACACAGCCCCGGGCCTGCCATAAGCTTGCATGGAAAAGAGGCGTTCTTTGCGTGCTTGAAAAGCAAACGCGGATTGGGATCGTGGCTGCCCAGGTCCCCGCACCTGAGACCTAGGCTTGCAGGGAGACGCGCGGAGGCCCTCACTGGGGTGAAAGTCCCTCACTGAGTAAGCAGGAACCAGGCGCCCAGGCACAGGAGCGGGGTGCAAAATGTGCCATTCCCGTGCCACTGAACTGGGCTACAGCCCGCGTCCTGGACCTGAGGGCTTTGGAACTGAGACCCGGGGCACGAAATTCGGGGTGTGGGTTTTCCACGACGGTGGGGCACAAGGCAGACACAGCACCCCAAAGCCGTTGAGGTTTACCCTACCATTCCCGCTCTGTTCCCTGTCCCACGGGATGGGGGGGGGGCGAAAAACAGCCCCCCAAGGACAATAGGAGAGATCTCTGGCGCCACCTAGCGACCAGGAAAAAAAAGTCACTAACACCCCATAGAACAGGGAAATTTCTTAAGACTGCTTGAAAAGGGCAGAAGGCTCCCGGAGGAGACAGGGGCCAGCTGGGAAGTTAGCCACGCCAGGCCCCTTCCGACCAGAAGTCTGAGCCCACAGAGGGAACAGGCACCCACAGCCGGGGCAGACCAGGCGCGCAGAAGAGTGTGCCTGAGACCGGAAGTGCAGGGACTGAGTCCCGCGTCGCCATTTTAGAACAGGGACATTTCTTCAGTAAAGACTGCCTGAAATCAGCAGAAAGCTCCCTCAGAAGCCAGAGATGGCTCCTGGAGGAGCCAGAGGGGTGCGGAGAAGTTCACTCAAGATGCCGGCCAGTCCGAGCAACTCAGTGTCCCAATGCATATGACAAATTAGAAAACAGACAGTAGGGAGTAGAAGAACCACACGCAACCTAACAACTCCTCAGGAAAAAAGCACACCACAAAAAGAAAACCACCCTCCAGATTACAACGACAGTAACTTGGAAGAACTTCTGAGACTTCCAGAAAGAGAATTTAAAATTGCTGTGATTAGAGGGGCGGAGCAACATGGTGGCGAGGAGACGCTGCGAGTAAGATCTCCCATTAAAAAAAGTTAATAGGGAGGAAAAGCGGCAGGTCCCAGTGAGAACTGGGACATGGAAGATAAACGGACGACTCCAGCAAACTGCCCGAAGAAGAAAGTTGCCATAAAAGAGGACGAGAAGGGAGGGAAGCGCAGAACCCTGCTCCCCTCCCCCGCCCACACAGAGGCAGCACTCTCCGCCCGGCAGAGAGGAGGAAACAACAAACCAAAACGGCCAACAAGAAAAATGGACACAGCAAGCGGGACTGTGAGTGGAAAGGAACTATTGCAGCCACCACACCCCGTGAACGGGAGCTGAGGCGAACCCTGCAGGATCCGCCGCGGAGGTGAGCTCCAGGCGCCATTAAAGAGAGCCCCGCCCCCCAGGAGGAGACCAGCCCCAGCACACAGCCCCGGCCGCCCGGTAAGCTTGCGCGGAAAGTGGCGCGGATCCAGACCGGATCGCAGCTGCCCAGGTCCCCGCGCCTGCGACCTAGGCTTGCGGGGAGACGGCGGAGGCCCTCCCTGAGTGAGCAGGAACAAGGCGCCCAGGCAGGGGAGCGGGATTCAAAAGGCACCATTCCCGCGCCACTGATCTGGGCTACAGCCCGCGTCCTGGAACTGAGGGCTGTGGAACTGAGACCCGGGGCACGAAATTAGGGGCGTGGGTTTCCCACGACGGTGGGGCACAAGGCAGACACAGCACCCCAAAGCCGTTGAGGTGTACCCTACCATCCCCGCTCTGCTCCCTGTCCCACGGGGTGGAAAATCAGCTCCCCAAGGGCTCTAGGAGAGATCTCTGGCGCCACCTAGCGACTTGACCCCAGCACAGGCTACTGAAGGAGCTAGTGGCCAGCTGGGGAGTTAGCCCACACCTGGCTCCTTCCGAACAAGTAGTCTGAGCCCACAGGGAGAGCGAGCACCCACAGCCGGGCAGACCAGGCGCGCAGAAGAGTGTGCCTGAGACCAGACGCGCAGGGAGTGTGTCCCACATCACCATTTTAGAACAGGGACATTTCTTCAGTAAAGACTACCTGCAGAAGGCTTCCTCAGGAGCCAGAGGTGAGCAGGGGAAGTTCGCCCACGCCAGACCCCCTCTGGCCTGCAGTCCAAGCCCAGAGGGGAGCAGGAACCCACCGCCGGGGCAGACCAGGCGCACAGGGGAGTGTGTCCCCACATCGGCATTTTAGAACAGGGACCTTTCTCCATTAAAGGCTGCTTGAAACTGACAGATGACTCCTGGTAGAACCAGAGGGGAACAGAGAAGCCCACCCAAGATGCCGGCCAGTCCCAACAACACAGTGTCCCAACGCATACGGCAAATTAGAAAACAGACAGTAGGGAGGAGAAGAACCACACGCAACCTAGCAACTCTCCAGAGAAAAAGCACACCACAAAAAGAAAGCCAGCCCCCAGATTGCAAAGACAATAACTTGGAAGAATTTCTGAGCCTTCCAGAAAGAGAATTTAAAATTGCCGTGATTAAAAAACTGACAGAAGTCATAAAGGAAAACAATGATAAGGGAAAAATAATCAACGATCAGAAGAATGCAATTGAGTCCCTAGAGAGGGAAAACAATGGTCAGAAGAAAGAAATTGAGTCCCTAAAGAGGGAAGTAAAAGAAATGCAGGAGATCAAAGAATTAATGGAAGAACTAAAGAATTCTGGGAAAAGCAATGAAAGCAGAATAGATGAAATGGAAGAACGAATAAGTAATCTTGAAGACACAGAAATAAAAAGAACCAAAACAGAAAAGGTAAGAGAAGTACGAAGGAAAAAGAACGAAGAAAGACTTCGGGAACTATCTGACTCCATGAGGAAAGGAAATATAAGAGTTATAGGAATACCAGAAGGAGAGGAGAGAGATGTAGGAACAGAGAAAATATTCAAAGAGATAATTGAAGAGAACTTCCCAAATGTGAAGAAGGAGCTGAAAATTGATATACAAGAAGCAAGAAGAACACCAAACTTCCACGACGAAAGGAAAAATACAGCAAGACACATAATAGTAAAGCTCCCAAGAATCCAGGACAAGGAAAAAATAATGAAGCTGGCAAGAGGGAAGAAACAGATAACATTCAAAGGAAAACCAATCAGGCTGACATCAGACTTCTCCGAAGAAACACTACGGGCAAGGAGAGAGTGGAGGGACATAGCCAACAGACTCCAAGAAAACAGATGCCAACCAAGAATACTCTATCCCGCAAAGCTCTCCTTCCTCTTTGAAGAAAGAATATGGACCTTCCCAGACAAACAGAAACTCCGGAATTTCATTGCAACTAAACCCCCACTCCAAAAAATACTACAAGGAGTCCTAAAGCCAGAACCTCAGAGGGACGAATAACAATGAAAGAAGGCCAAAAAAAAAAAAAAAGTTATTAAAAGAATAAATAAATAAAATCAAAGGAAAGACAAACACAATGGCAAATACAGATGTTAACATATCAATATTAACTCTAAATGTAAATGGACTAAACTCTTCAATAAAAAGACACAGAGTGGCAGCCTGGATTAAGAAACAAAACCCAACCTTTTGTTGTCTCCAGGAAACACATTTAGCTACAAAAGATAAAAATAGGCTCAAAGTTAAAGGATGGAAAACAATCCTACAAGCAAATGGACCAAAAAAGAAAGCAGGAACAGCTATACTTATATCAGATAAAACAGATTTCAAACTCAAAAAGATAAAAAGAGACCCTAATGGTCACTACATTATGATCAAGGGGACAATACTTCAAGAAGAAATAACACTCATTAACATATACTCACCAAACGAAGGAGCACCAAAATATATCAGACAACTGTTGTCCTCTCTGAAAACAGACATCAGAGAAAACACATACGTAGTGGGAGACTTCAACACACCACTATCAACAATGGATAGATCAACAAGACAAAAAATAAGTAAAGAAACCAAAGCTCTAAATAAGGACCTAGAGCAATTAGGCTTAACAGACATCTATAGAACACTAAACCCCAAAAAAACGGAGTACACATTTTTCTCAAGCGCACACGGATCATTCTCCAGGATCGATCACATACTGGGGCACAAGACAAACATCAACAGATACACCAAGATTGAAATCATATCAACCATCTTTTCTGACCATGAAGGCATCAAACTAGAAATAAACCATAAAAAGAAGGCAAGGAACTTTCCTACCTCATGGAGATTAAAAACCACACTACTGGAAGACCATTGGACTAATGAGGAGATCAAAGAAGAAATTAAAAATTTTTTGAATTGAACGACAAGGAGGACACTAATATCCTAAATGTATGGGATGCAGCAAAAGCAGTAATAAGAGGAAAATATATAGCAATAGAAGCTCACATCAAGAAACAAGAAAGAACGCAAAGAAACAACCTCATCTCGAAGCTCAAAGATCTAGAAAGAACAACAAAAAAACCCAAAACCAGTAGAAGAAAAGAAAAATAAAAACCAAAGCAGAAATAAATGAAATTGAAACTAAAAAAACAATCCAAAAGATCAATGAAACCAAGAGCTGGTTTTTTGAAAAAATCAATAAAATAGACAAACCCCTAGCCAGGCTCACAAAGGAAAAAAGGGAGAAAGCACAAATAAACAGGATCATCAATGAAAGAGGAGAAATCACAACGGACACAGCAGAAATCAAAAGAATAATCAGTAACTACTATGAACAGTTATATGGAAACAAGTTTAACAATCTAGAGGAGATGGACAAATTCCTACAACTCTACAATCACCCAAAGCTAGATAAAGAAGAAATAGAACACCTAAACAGACCAATTACAATTAGCGAAATTGAAATGGTAATAAAAAACTCCCAAAAACAAAAGCCCAGGACCTGATGGATTTACAAATGAATTCTACCAAACATTCAGAGACGAATTAGTGCCTATCCTTCACAAACTCTTCCAAAAAATTGAGAAGGAAGGGACAATACCAAACACGTTTTTATGAAGCCAACATTACACTAATACCAAAACCGAACAAGGACACACAAAAAAGGAAAACTACAGGCCAATCTCCCTAATGAACACTGATGCAAAAATCCTCAATAAAATTTTAGCTATCAGAATCCAACAATGTATCCATAAGATAATCACCACGACCAAGTTGGATTCATTCCAGGGGCACAAGGATGGTTTACATCCGAAAATCAATCAACGTTATCCAACACATCAAAAAAAAGAATATAAAAACCATATGATAATATCAATAGATGCTGAGAAAGCTTTCGACAAAGTGCAACACCCATTCATGATAAAAGCCCTTGAAATTCTGGGGATACAAGGAACATACCTCAACATCATAAAGGCCATCTATGACAAGCCAACAGCCAGTATCATTCTCAATGGTGAAAAGCTGAAAGCAATTCCATTAAGATCTGGAACAAGACAAGGATGTCCACTCTCCACATTGCTTTTCAATATAATACTGGAAGTCCTAGCCAGGGCAATAAGACAAGAGAAAGACATCCAAGGAATCCAAATAGGAAAAGAAGAAGTCAAACTATCACTATTTGCAGACGATATGATTATACATAGAGAACCCCAAAAACTCCACAGAAAAGCTAATTCAACTCATCAATCAGTTCAGTAAAGTGGCAGGATACAAAATCAACACGCAAAAGTCAGTAGCCTTCCTATACACAACAATAAATCTGAAGAAGAAGAAATCAAAAAGACCATCCCTTTTGTTATTGAAACAAAAAAAATCAAATATTTGGGAATAAATCTAACAAAGAGGTAAAGGACCTATACAAAGAAAACTATAAAACACTGTTAAAAGAAAATAGAGAAGACACAAAGAAATGGAGAGACATCCCCTGCTCATGGATTGGAAGAATAAACATTATTAAAATGGCCATCCTACCAAAAGCAATATACAGATTCAATGCTATTCCAATCAAAATTTCAATGTCATTCTTCAAAGAAATAGAACAATTATTGATGAAATTCATATGGAATCACCAAAAACCCCGAATAGCCAAAGCTCTCCTGAAAAAAAAGAAGGGAATGGAGGCATCAGACTCCCAGACTTCAAACTATACTACAAAGCCATAATCATCAAAACTGCATGGTATTGGAACAAGAACAGACATACAGACCAATGGAATCGAATAGAAAATCCAGAAATAAACCCACAGATTTATGGTCAACTAATCTTTGACAAAGGAGCAAAGAATATGCATTGGAGCAAAGAAAGTTTGTTCAATAAATGGTGCTGGGAAAACTGGGTCGCTACATGCAAAAGAATGAAGCTTGACCACCACCTCACACCATACACAAAAATCAACTCAAAATGGATTAAAGAACTAGAATAAGACCTGAAACCATAAAATATATAGAAGGAAATATAGGCGAAACACTACGTGATTTGCACATCAAAGACATCTTTACAGACACATCACCAAAGCAGTGATAGTGAAGGCAAAGATAAACAGCTGGGACTACATCAAATTAAAGAGCTTTTGCACAGCAAAAGAGACAATAACAAAAACAAAGAGAAACCCCACCAACTGGGAGAACATTTTTGCACCCAACACTAATGATAAAGGGACTGATCACAAAAATCTGCAAAGAGCTGATGAGACTCAACAACAACAAAGAAAATAATCCAGTCAAAAAATGGGCAGAAGAGCTTAAAAGAAACTTCTCTGAAGAGGAAATGCAAATGGCCAACAGGCATATGAAAAAATGTTCAACATCACTTGTCATCAGGGAAATGCAAATCAAAACTACCATGAGATACCATCTCACCAGTGAGAATGGCACATATTAAAAAAACTAGCAACAACAAATGTTGGCGAGATTGTGGAGAAAAAGGAACTCTTCTGGACTGTTGGTGGAGTGCAAACTGGTCCAACCATGTGGAAAGCTGTATGGAGATTTCTGGACCTACTAAACATAGAACTTCCATATGATCCAGCAATTCCACTCCTAGGTATTTACCCAAAGGACACAGAAACATCAATTCCAAGAACACCTGCACCCCTATGTTTATAGCAGCACTGTTTACAATAGCTAAGCTGGAAAACACCCAATGCCCAAAATAGATGACTGGATCAAGAAGATGTGGTCCATTTACCATGGGATATTACTCAGCATTCAAAAAAGATAAACACATGCAATTTGCAGCAACATGGATGGCGCTGGAAGGGATCATGCTCAGCGAAATAAGCCAAAAAGAAAAAAGAAAATACCGGATGGTCTCACTATAGCAGGATCTAGAAAACTTATAAGGGACCAGGAAAATGAATAACTATAAGAAAGTGAAAATCAAAATCAACAAAAAACTATGAACCAGAAGACACTTTTTAGGGGGGGGGGTGGGAGGGGAGGGATTGGGGTCAGAATGGGGGGGCTGCAATTGTATGGGGAATATTAACAATAAAATTTATTAAAAAAAAAAAAAAAAAAAATAAAATTG